>NC_139576.1:27243378-27255878 GCF_946808225.1 Silurus aristotelis | reverse complement strand
AGGAATATATGCAAAGGGATTGTGGTTCGATCTTGTTTGAAATATATGCTTATTTAATTTTTTTATGCCAAGATTTTTGTGAACAAAACGAAATCGTGTTTTATGATGTCTTATATACTTTTTACAATCCATTCAATTCTACTTACATGACAAGATCTATAATGTATAAATCTATAAATCTTCACAGATTCACCTGTATTGTCAGCATACTTTACACTTTAACTTTAACCTAAACTATACACTTTAGACACTACTGTATTTTATAGCATACACTATATGCCTGTATGCAGAAATATAAAGCACGGGAATCAGAACGTTACACTGTTGGCTAGCATGTCCTCTCCTTTCTGCAAATCGTCTTTACCTTTTTTTTCCCTCCTCTTGTTCTTCTGACCAAACTGGTTAAATGACCTGAACTCAAATGACATTAGATTTCAATGTGCTCTTAATGAGTCGTCTACTGTATTGTATAAATTCCAATTATACCCAATTAACCCTCAATCAGTAGCACCTCGTCTGATATGTTTTTTTTCCCCCTCCTTCCCTTCTTATTTTATGGTTCAGTGCTGCCTAAACCATTGATTAGGCTGAGTGAGCACCATTACTAAATGACCACCTTACCGAGGCTGTGGAGCCTCTTAGTCCTAATAGAGAGGGCAGCTATTATACTACCCCTCTCTCTCTCTCTCTCTCTCTCTCTCTCTCTCTCTCTCTCTCTGTCCTAGTATCAACTTTTTATATTAAAGCTTTCCAAGCTTGCCTGGCTCCATGACTTGGCCTCGCAGAATGTTAAGTAGAAATCTCCCAAGCGTGGACAAAATCCTATTATTTTATAATTACTGGGCATTTGTTTTAGCTTTGGACACTTCATTGGGCATGCATGAGTGTACACAACACTGCTTAGATGGGCAGCTAATGAACATCTTCCCTCCACAGGCTGCACCGAACATCAAGCATGTTCTTAACATGTGTTTTACGCTTGTAAAAGAACAGATAAGTTAGTAGTATCAGTGATAAAGACCCACAGGAGACCTAGTTGTGCCCTTTGGGTTCATACAAGTTTTGGTCTCCAGCACCGAGTAAAATAGTGAATAGTTCGGCATACTGTACTGTATTTGGTGTTTAATAAAGGCTGGGAAGTCTATAAAACAATGGATCAACCAAGAAAGCGGTTTGCTAAAGATCCAGTCATTTTCAGTCACCCTGTCCTCGACATCTGCCTCTTTCAAACCAACTACCTGCATGTCTTTCCTCACCACATCCATAAACCTCCTCCTTGGTCTTCGTCTTTTCCTGCTTCCTGGTGGCTCCATCCTCTGCATTCTCCTACCGATATACCCCATGTCCCTCCTCTGCACATGTCCAAACAATCTCAATCTCGCCTCTCTCACCTTGTCTCCAAAACCTCCTACATGCGCTGTACCTCTAATTAACTCATTTCTCATTCTGTTCATTGTCGTTACTCCCATTGAAAATCTCATCTTCAGCTCTTTTAAGCTATATAAAAAATGTGAAGTATAAATATATATGCACAGGGTTGGCATTTTTACTTATGACCTCATCTGTAATCAAACATCAAAACACATTTCTCCTAATGCAATTGAATAAATGTGTACACAATTTGAATAATATCAAGTGGACCCTATATGATGTTTGACCAAATGAATAGCTTTGTTTAACATTTTTGTGAAATCACATTGCCATATTTTGTAGGTTCATTCCTAGACTTGCTTTGATTACAGCACATACGTATCTGCTGATTTCTGAAAAGCTTATGCAATGTCACAACCTTTAATTCCATCCTGAGTTGCATTAATTTCTCGGCAAAATTATGTATTGATGATAGTTGAGTCAGACCACCAAAAGTGTTTTCTACATAAAAAAAAATTCTATTGATGGAAAAACCTGTTCATGTAGTCAGCTGATCTCATTCTTTAGACGCATATTGTTGCTGAACGCGGACCTAACACAACACCAGATCATAACACAGGCCCGATTTAATTCAAATTAATTCATATAACCTAATCGTTTTTCCTAAATATTAAAACATTATATAAATTGTATTTTAAAAACTCATAATAATTATTTTTTCAATTATTATTATTTATTAGTCATTTTTAAATTGCAATTTTCGTAATCAGCTGCAAGCTATGAAACAGAACAGAAAATGAAAAATATGGTTGTTACTGGTAAAAAGCAACTGCCCAAGCCTATTTAAGCCTTAGGACCTTGATGCCAAGCATCTAAGATAAATTGTCTAAGTCTTAGGATGATTCATTAGCACAAGATGACAATTATATCTTTTAGAAATATTTCCAAGCCATGAAATTGAAAGCGTCTTGTCCTATCGCTGCCAAACACAGTGTGCGTGCAAGCCTTTTCCTTAACTCCATAAGAAACTAATTGTGTTATTTATAGAGGGAGTGAAATTAAGCAGGCTTAAAAAGCCAGTGCCAGAGATTCATGCTTTCAATTCACACTGGGGCCCCCGATGCTGGCCACATTAAATAGGTTCCCTTATTACTCCATAAACGAGTGCGGCTCCTCGCACAAACCACAAGCGATAAATTAAGGGTAATAAAAACACCAAGTGCACAGACAGATAGAGAAATTAAAAGCCACCTTCTAATGCATTACTTACTCCACGCTCAGTACAATAAAATCAAGCAATACAATCACGCTTCTTCTCAGCCAATCAGACACACCTACTGCGCAGACAATTATAATATTCAAAAATGCTTACGGCTGATTTGTATCTCATTTGACTGTGAGTAAATGAATCTAATAAATATTAGCACTTTTAGCAGTCCATTTCAAAAAGACATAAAATAAGGATATAAAAGTGGATGCACAGACAAAATTAAATGGTTTCCCAATTAGGTTTCATGCTGGACAAGGCAAGCGAGTGCAATTCTGTAGGACTAAACTACAGGGCGAGATAGAGATAGCATAGCGTAATCCAAATCACTGTATACAATAACCATTGCAGTAAACTGTAGGAAATCAGATCTTGCAATGCATTGAAGCTATGTTAGGAATATTTTAAATAAGGAAATGATTTAATATATAATATATACTCACTTTTGTTGCCAGTTATTTAGACAATAAAGGCTGTATGTTGAGTTATTTTTAGAGGACAGTAAATTTGTACTGCTGTACAAGTTGTACATTGGCGTTTCTAAAATATATCCAAGGTTTATTTCTATAGTATTGTCCCTTGAGAAGATATACTAAAATGGTTGCTGAAATATGAGGGTTATTTACTGGTTCTTCTCCACAAGAACACATTTGTGCAAGTCTTTGGATGCGGTGTAATAAAATGAACGCACTCACTTGAACCTGTTCCAGCATGGCAATGCCCCTGTGCACAAAGCAATCTCCTCGAAGATGGTTCATGGATCTTAAGTGACCTGCTATAGAGCTCTGATCTCAACCCTACTGAACACATTTGGGATGAATTGGAACACTGACTGCACCCCAATATATATATATATATATATATATATATATATATATATATATATATATATATATATATATATATATATATATATATATATATATATATATATATATATATATACACATATGTTTGTGGACACCTGATTAAAAGATAATAATCTCCACTCTTCTGGGAAGATTACACTAAACTGGTGTACAGTAGGCTGAGGAGTACTGGGGTGCAATTCATTTAAGGTGTTCAAACAAAGGTGTTTTGCTCTATAGCAGGCCACTCAAAATGTTCCACTCCAACACATGTGAACAATACCATAGTGGTGCTGAAACAAGTTTGAGTGTCCAGTTTTAAGTAAATTGAAAATTTAATACCACTCCATCCAAAGACATACTATACATTGTGTCCCTCCAACATTGTGGTAACAGTTCATATGGCTGAAAAAGGTCAGGTGTCCAAATATAGTGTATTTTATCCATATAGTGTCCATATAGCAAGTATATAGCATTGTATATACATATAGCAAACTATATATAAATAATTAATATATAAACCTGTTTAAAAACAGTTCAAAAAGAAAGGACTATATGAAAATATATGTGTGGTTCAGGACCTGTGGTACAGTATGATATTGAAAGTTTTCCATAATTTCATTTTATTTATACATTTTTTTGATACAACTTTAATTAAAGCAAGAACTGAATTCTTCAGTCTGCCTCCAACATCCATGTGCGTGATAATCATGCCAATACATTTGTGTTTTTTGGAGCTTTTTTTTTAAACTGCACTGGTTATAACTCCGTAATTATATTAGTAATGAGGACAGCTATGCATTCTCTCTTTCTCCTTTCCTTTCGGTACGCTATTGGTCCTGCATTTTCTGTCACGTCTTTTAGTCTGCACTAATGACGATTTAATTATGTGCATAAAACCAACATACATAAGTGTAAATTAAAGTGCTGAAGCTCTAATCGAGGCTTTGGCTTTATGCTGGGTTTGGTGTTCAACCAAGTAAGTGCTTTTCGTGAAAACACAAACATTATGAATCAAGCGATATTCCTGATTTTGCTGAAATTAGTACTGAGGTAAAAAGTAGATTATTATTTTTATTATTAACATCTGATAACAATGTAATAAGAAGGAATCCAGTAGAATGAACAGCGTTGAAAAATAGAACTTTTTGTTCTGAAAATCATTTCCACATTGTGAATATCTCCACAAAAGACCGTTATTACAATTATGTATTATGTATCAACGTATTTAATTTTATTCTGTGACACCCCACCCCCTCTACCAACACCCACACACCCATCCCTCTTGTTCTTTTCTTTGGATCTTGTTATGTAATTGAACACTAGGATTCTGAGTTTGGCACTGATGAGCCTGGCTTAATGAGAAGGCAGGAAGTCGTCAGAGTGGGAAAGTGCCATTAGCCTTTCACACCTCTGCCAGGCCACACTAAGGGCCAGAGCCTGATGCTCACAGCTCCACTTTCCAGTTAATCTGTTCTTCTTGATTACAGCTCCAGCTGAATGGTGAGAGAAGATGTCCATTAGGAGTTCCTGTTTGCTCCTCTGAGGCAATCAGTGAGACCTTTGCAGTCTGATGTGGTGCTTAAACACCTAGTGTTGACTTTAATTCATCGTGTGCCATGTTGGTGTTTTAGGTCACTGACACAGCAAGGCAACTGTTGGCTTTCAGGCTCTGTTGAGTATTGGTGTCTGGCCATTACATGTAACATTTGTGCCATTTACAGTTGGTAGCACTTGGCATCATATGTACTAGGTCGTATGCTACTGAAGAAAATTTCAAAAGATGCAATTTGGGATACATGCATTTTATTCTGCTTATATATTGTCAGGGATTTCCCTTTTTTTTCTCATGTTACCAAAGGTTATACACTTTTGCCAGTGTTTTCTTTTGTCTTTGGTTTGTTACTCATTTGTGTCTCCCTGTTTTGTATTTATTCCTTATGTTTTATTGATCTTACTATGTAGTTTTTGCTTAGACCTTAGTTTTAGTGTCCATTCAAAGTTTTGACCATAATTGCTAATTCCGATTGTGATTTTGTGCATCATGCTTGTAAATATAATTGTTCTCTTAAAAAATTACAGAGTAAAGACAAATTAGCAGCAAATATTTAATAATAGGGTGGTCAAATATTTAGTTTATCCTGGTTTGGGTAAGAAGTTTTGTTTTCTTTTAGTGCTTGACAGCTAGCTAGTTCTAATACATGGGAGTGTAGATATATTATGTGAGGTTGTGTTTGCGTTCCACATTTAGTGCCCATTTGCTGTTATAATATCCTCCACTTATAATAACCTTTCCTCTTCCAGAACAATGTTCTAATAGATGTTAAAGGGTGCTTGCAGAGATTTGTGCTCATTTAGCCACAAGGGTGTTAGTAAAGTTGCAGTCAGTGTTCCAATTCATCCTAAAAGTGTTTAACAGGTTGGACCTCAACAAAAGAGCTCTATAACAGGCCACTCAAGATCTTCCAGTCTAATCCATGCAGACCATATGTTCATGAAGTTGGCTTTGTGCACAGGTGCATCCTTATGCTGGAACAATTTTGGGTCTTCAAAATCAAGGGAAATATAATGCTACCAATTTAAAATATGTGCTTAGAAATTTGTAGTAAAAATTTGGGGAGGAGCAAGCAATACATTGGTTTTTTTTATGTTGTCCCATGGTTGCCAATGGTCCTTGCTCATCTCTTTACTGGTAATCACATTAGAGTTACTGTGCCTTCTTTTAACCTACACTGTAACCCTTTAGTGTAAACTTTTGCCATAACTATGGTAACATCTAAATCTTATTATAAGAAAAACAGTAAATGTTTTAATGTAAATTTAAATTATTTAAAAAATTTTTTATAAAAATTACCATCGATTTTTTTATTCCAGTCCTGCTTTTGAAAGGTTCCTGGCACACCTGATGTGATCCTGCTCGCGAAGTACGTCTAAGCTCATTATCAAGAAATGGTGAGAGCAAAAGAAGCTTGAAACAGTGCTGGAGTAAGATGTCATTTCATTATAAATTAGAGACTTATTATTAAGTACCAATTAAATTGACCTTCTTTTCACGCTTCATCTTCTTCAGGGACACTGAGGTCTTCGATTAGACTAGGATTTACATGCAAAATGATGCGGTATTTGTCTATATCTAGAACAACAATATGTAACACCAGATCATCAAACCACAGCACTGTCAATGTTTTTATTTTATTGCTTAGAAGACGGTACTGCACCTGCAACAAACACATTTCTTTTATCATGTGCTTGTCCTAGTATGTAAGCATTTTTATAGTAAAATGACAAATTTGACCTGTAGCATAGATGCTAATGAGGAAAAAAAGAAGAGTATTTGATAAAACTAAAATTAAAAGTATCTAATCGTTGATATGACTGTTTTACAAAACAAAAGTAGTGTTTTTTGGTTTTCTTGGTAATTATGACAAGCTGTATATATATGTGTGTGTGTGTGTGTGTGTGTGTGTGTGTGTGTGTGTGTGTATGTGTGTGTGTGTGTGTGTGTGTGTGTGTGTGTTTTAAGACTCAAAAAAGAAATAAGAAAGGCTAGAGCAGGAAACAATGGTATAAATGTTATATTTAATTACTTATTTAATAGACGGAAATAATCCACTTTGGACTTGTAAAAGCTATCATGTCACATTGTTGATAAGTCTTCTATAACAGCTCTTGTGTTTTAGTAATTATTAGATTACCCATTCGTTTTTAGTTAGTAAACAAATGAACCTTTAATTAGTAAAACTTAATTAGTAAAAAAAAAATTAAAAATCTATTGGATGTTTATATAAAGTTCATTGCTGAACCTTATACTAAAATGCGATCATAAATATTTTTGTTATTGAAATATTTTTTAATGTTTACTCTGATAAATATGAATATCAGAAAACCCTACAAAATAAATGTTCTGCAGCTCCAATTATTGAAAATCAGATTTTTTTGAGAGTAAAGGTGTAAAGCCAGTGATCATGTGTAAAGTGTATAGCAGGGCAGGGCAGGGCAAGAGTTTCGAGTGCAAATGCTGCACTAAAGAGCTTAATAAGAGTTTGTAAAGCTGTGTGTGTGTGTGTGTGTGTGTGTGTGTGTGTGTGTGTGTGTGTGTGTGTGTGTGTGTGTGTGTGTGTGTGTGTGTGTGTGTGTGTGCGCACGCGCATCTGGGAGTCCGACACACTGCAGGCCGCTCTCTGGATCTATCTCTGGAGGCACAATTAGCATTTCCTCGGGTGCGAGCCTGTTTGTTTAGGTTGACACAGTGAAGAAAGGCCTGACATTGACCAGAGCCTTCCACTTTAATGTGTCCCATGTTCTGCATTTATCACTGTCACAGTGCTGGCAGTGTCAAGAGACAAACACACACACACACACACACACACACACACACACACACACACACACACACACATACACACACACACACACACACACACACACACACACACACACACACACACACACACACACACACACATGCTTAAAGATCGACCAGAGGTTGAATTAACAGAGCAACAAAAGGGATTGATAATATCTAAAATTTTCAAGCTCTGTGTCAAAGTCTGACGTGAATGTTAGTTAATAGAGTGATAATAAAAAGGTGTGAGATTTACAATATGTTGGAATAATTATATAAAAAAATGTGTATTCATCGATAAAATTTGTTACACACACACACACACACACATACACACACACACACACACACACACACACACACACACACACACACACACACACACACAAACACACACACTTTTTAGTTGAATTTGATCGAATGGAAAATGTGTACAAATAAAAACCAATCAACATTTCCATGCTGTTTTGACTTCATTACAATCATGTCCAAATAGTTATTGAAAGAAAAGCATTAATGGTGAAAACCTAAATCTTTGACCTGTTTTTGGCTATATTGCCAGAATTCATATGCACACCCTGAAATACAAAAGTTATTTATTGTTTGTGTATTGGTAACCATGCTTCACAAACTTTTTGTGTGTAGCAATGGTCCGGACTGAGAGTGTTATCAACGTTTTCTTTTTAAACCCAGATAAGAACACAATACTTCTGAACATTGTCAAGCACTAGGCCGTAATTGTCCTTGAATTAGTTCATGCATTCATTTAGCAAGCTTTTTATCCAGGTCAGGGTGTCTCTGGAGCTCATCTGGGATACACAGTGCCCGAGGTGCAAATAAAGCCTGGATGGGAAGTTTTTAATTAGAAATTAGTAGGAAAACATCTCATTTGCCATATACATCTTTTTTTCCACTTTAAAATACCCTTACATTGTTATTTAGGAATAAAATGTAATATTCCTCATGTGCTGTGTGAGCATCCTCCTCTTTTTGGAGCTTCCAGTGTATTTGAGCAGGCTGGCATAGTGTCTTAAGTCAACATTATCCCAGCGTAATTAGTGATTAATTAATGAACTCCTAATCACGGCTCATTATCCGGTGATTTGTAGCAGTGAAGCGGCTGTGCTGCTGTCAGAGGAGCTGCAGGCAAGAGATTTTTTTGTAAAGCAGATGCTTCTCTTACACACACACACACACACACACAAACACACACACACACACACACACACACACACACACACACACACACACACACACACACACACACACACACACACACACACACACACACACACAAAATGCATAAGATATGAACCAGTCTGAGCCTTTGGGATGAAACACCTTGAAAATTGATCTTCTGTGATGAAATCGATGAAGTTGCATGAAAGAATTAAAGTACATTAAATGTATATATTTGCGTCTGTGTATGTCCAGGTGTGTGTGTGTGTGTGTGTGTGTGTGTGTGTGTGTGTGTGTGTGTGTGTGTGTGTGTGTGTGTGTGTGTGTGTGTGTGTTTTGACAAGGATAAAAGCTAATTGATGGAGAAAGAAACCCTGTGTTATCGTTACCTACATGAGAAGTCCAGCTCCATGGTTACTAAGCATAATATCACCTCAGCCAGAACATCACACTCACAATACAGTCTGGCAGAGATCTGATACCACACACACACACACACACACACACACACACACACACACACACACACACACACACACACACACACACACACAAACACACACACACACACACACACACACACACACACACACACACACACACACACACACACACACACACACACACACACACACACACAGAGCAGCAGCCAAATAAACAAATTGCTTTTTTCACCTACAGAACCCTGTGCACAAGCAGGTGATGGAGTCTTTATTTCCTTTGACAAATTTGTATTAAGCTTCTTTTACACAGTGGCAGAAAGATTAGTTCACCCTTATCACAAAAAGATAGTGTGTAATGAGTTATAACAGATATATATGTATGTATGTGTCTTTATCCTTATGCGTCCAACTTAGCTTTCAAGAGGAGCCAAATGCACAGAATAAAGCAGCCGTCACTCTTGACGTATTTATTTTGACTGAGGTTGGTCATGTGTTTCTGAAGAGACTGCAGACATTTATCATTATTATTATTATTATTATTATTATTATTATTATTATTATTATTATTATTATTATTATTACATATTAAAAAATCTGCATTCTTGCTGTCTATTGGTTTACATTTCCTGATGAATTCAATTCCACAATATAAATTCAATGTACAGTAGAATTAACACAATTAGTTACACAAGTATTTGTTTTCCCCACATTCAATTCCTTGGGGTTTCCAAATCTAAATTCATCCGGAAAAATGTGTAGCCTTTTTACCATTTGCTTTTTAGATGTCCTACGTATTTGACTCTGCTGTCTAATCCTAATGTATTCACAGTCTTGAACATTAGAATTTACTGTACACAATAGTAATACTATCTACCTATTTCATGCTTAGGTTAAAAATATTATATCAATTTACCTCTATTCGAAATCTTTTGCACCACATTTTGCATCTAAGATGTTGGGTTGCTCATAAACTATGTGAATTTGTACTCTATATAAACAAAACAATATGTGACAAAAGGTTCTTCCCCAAACTTTTACCCCAAAGTTGGAGGCACACAATTGCATAGGATGTTATTGGATGCCGTTGTATTACATTTTCCCTTCACCTAATCCTGTTCCGTCATGACAATACCGCTCTGCACAAAATAAGCTCCATGAAGATATAGTTTACTTGGGTTGGAGAGAAAAATCTTAACCCAAACCCTAGCCTGCTTTAGAGCTATGACCTCAGCCTGATTGAATATCTTTATTATAACAGCAAATGAAGACTAAATGTGAAATGGTATGTTCAAAAAACAGAACTAAGTCTTGTGGTCAAGTGTCCACAAACCTTTGTATTTTATTTTACATTAAAAATCTATTTTACAAAACATTTGGGAATCCCATAATGCCCATTCATTGTTTATATCCAGTCTACAGCCAGGAGTTGATTTGACTGACACAATGTAATTACAGTCCATTGAAATTAAACCATTTATTACTAACCAATCCTATCAAGGAAGTCCTCTAACTATGTCCACTACTAATCTACCATAATATAATGCATACTTAAGTGCTATAGAAATAGTAAATCTGATTAATTAGAAGGAGTTAATTCAGTTTTGTTGGAACACAAAATTATTTAGGCCAAATGATGTGTTTATATTAATACACTCATTTTGAATTTGTTATCATTTTTTTAGTAACTTGACTTAAATGGTTGAATGGTGAACAAAAAACCCCAAAAGAAACCTGTGTTATGGCCAGGGCATGGTTCAGAGGCATTTCAATTTAAGTCAAGTGGGTTTTACTGTTTACACCTTCTATGTTAGTAAAGAATACAGTGAATAAAACAAAGTTCCACCAGGACAGAGGTGCTATAAAGCCAACATAGTCTTAGAGACAACACAGGACAATTAAGACATAAGCAAACCTACACACAGGACCACATAAAGTGCCTGTGTGCAAACAATGCTTGTCCAAACAACTAAACACAGTACAATAGGAACAATAGCATAATGAATTACAAAGATTATATTTAAAAGAATTTAAGTGAAAAGGGAACCTGTCTTTATCTGAGTGACACTGAATATTCATTCATTATAGCTCCATCATTGTTGAGGTTATCAATTATTTACTAATGGAGAGATTCCTATATGGGGGCAATGGTTGCTCCGTTAAGCAGTTGGACTTTTTTCTTTCAGAAGTTTATGAGCTTAAATTCCAGCACCAGCAGGCTGCCACTGCTGGGCCCTTAAGCAAGACCCTTAACCCTCAAATACACAGTTGTATGAATACAATAGTAATTGTGAATCTCTCAGCCTAATGCTATAAATGTAAATGTCTGCTTTATGTGTGGAATACTATGAAGCTGATAGAAAATGAAAGAGCTGATGGAGCTTTTGCATTTTATAAACGTCTGTAGCTTGAGCTTGGAAATACTGGGACAGGGTTTTTTTTTGGTTTAGTCTACTTCAGTTGTTCTGAAAAATTCCTGCTGGAACATTTAAGTGAGCCCCAAAGCTCCATCGATATCTGTCCAGTTTTCTACTCACCTTTTACTCGTAATATATTCTGTGTTCTCAGTGTAATTGTTTCTATGTTGGTGTTTCTATGGTGTTGTTGTTTTTGTGTGTCTATTGTAAGTCAATGTTATTTTAACATTTAGAAAATAAGTCTCCAGTGTCACTACTTAAAAGTTGTAAGTTTTCTGACATGGGAAGTTTTTCAGGGTGCTGCAGCTTGTGGTTTCTCAATAACCTGGCAAAAAATTAGCCCATATCATTCTTTTATAATGAACATAATAGTAAGCAAAAATAAAATGCTCTGCTATAGAAGGAAAAAAACACCTTGAGCTGATCGAAGTAACTCAACTTTGCATAAGGCTGCATCATAAAAACATTGAGTATTTAATGTAATTCTATGTTGAGAATTCAGTGTCATCAATGTAATGTTTTGAGTATTTAAAAGTAGTCATTGTGTATTTTCCAGCATGCTGCATTGTGTACACTGTACATTTGACTAATATCTCTACACACACACACACACACACACACACACACACACAC
>NC_139576.1:27193378-27238378 GCF_946808225.1 Silurus aristotelis | reverse complement strand
CCCACACCTCAAAGTAGGCAAAACTGCAAAAATACTTTGAAACCTCAGTAATATGGCAATTCAAAACATCTCACCATTACCCATGAAGATCCAGTGTTAAGATCTGTTATTGTCCTAACACCACTATATATACATTTGTCCTAGGGTTAAGGTTGCTCAAATCTCCAACAGTGGAAGCTTGGTGGTGTTTTGATTAGAACATTCTGATTAATGTCTTAACCATGGAGTCCAATGTTTTAACTATAGAGCAACCATTTAATGGGACCCTGGCAAAGATGTACCACATACTATTCTTCACAAAACAACAACACAGAACACAAAGAAATAGCACATGAGGTTCTCAAATTGCAAGCAGATAAATTAGCGTTGGTGGTAAGTTGACACACAAGTGGTATACATCAATCATAACAACCTCTAATACCTGAAAATATAAAACAAATTATATTATAACTGTTATAACATTAAAAACTGCTTCAAAATTATCTACATTGTATATGGATCAAATACATTTAACTCTGTAATCAACCATAAGTGTTTCAGTTCTTATTAGTTTTCATAATTTTGGTACTTGTTTCTATGATAGATATTGAATTGCCCATTTTTGCTCTTCTAGATTACATAAAAATCATTTATAAAGAAAAAAAAGAAAAGCAAGAAAACACAGAACTATGTGTTCAGAAAGGCGTTTTCGGGAACAGACAACTCCGAACATACGGGCCACTTTAATTTCCAGTACAATCTAGCTATTGAGCGGCTGAATGCAGATGATTCATAAGTGGACAGAGTCCATCCCTGAGAGTAAGAAGAAAAGAACAGCCTGAGGCAGAGAAAACAAGAGAGAAATCCACTCCTTGAAACAGTGATATGATGTGTGTGTGTGTGTGTGTGTGTGTGTGTGTGTGTGTGTGTGTGTGTGTGTGTGTGTGTGTGTGGGAGGGTATGTGAGCAGTTAAGAGGTCTGTCCACTCCAGGCCACTCTCAAGTCATGGGTGTTATCGCCTGTACAAAGTGTCAAACTGGCCTGCAACCATCCTTCCAATCCTGTCATCTCAAAGTGAGCGAACTCCACTCCCTATGTTCAGAGACTAGGATGGAGGGGTGAATAAGCCTTCGCCCTGGACTACTCACTCACCTTTCACACATCTCTTTCTCTCTCTCTCTCTCTCTCTCTCTCTCTCTCTCTCTCTCTCTCTCTCTCTCTCTCTCTCTCTCTCTCTGTGGTGTGTGTGTGTGTGTGTGTGTGTGTGTGTGTGTGTGTGTGTGTGTGTGTGTGTGTGTGTGTGTGTGTGCATGCACGAGGGAGCAGGCGGGTGAGCCTGTTGTGGAGGTGTGAGTGAAGGTCTCATGTTTTTCTTTTTCCGTGTGTAAAAGATATGAAAGACACCTTGTTTTTCGGCTTCATGCTGTTTAAAAACCCGATGCAAAAGCATGGTTTTAATGTGGTAAGGACTGCCGCATGCTCTGTAAAGTGTGCTTCAGCGGTACCTAAGTTAGTTGTTTGTAGATGAAGTTCACAAAGTTGAGTCTGTGGTTGCTAGTGAGGTTGTGATAAAAGACACCTGGTTTAAAGCGCTCTCCCTCAGTACTCCCGAGAAAAAAGTTATCCTGACTAACGACCCCATTTTATTGATAATGTACCCCTATTTACTGATAATGATGTGTTATCTAAACAGTTGTCTAGGTTTGGTAAAGCAGTGTACCTCTCATGAAACCGATACCAGTGGACAGGATAAAATTAAAAACAAAGAAACTAAATTAAATTGAGATTTTAGAAAAGCTTGTTGATGAGTTTAGCTTTGTTTCCTTCTTTAGAATCAACTGATCGTATGGGTTACCAAAAATAGCAGGGGGACTAAAATTGACTAAAAGAGAATTTAAATATTTAGGAATATACCTCAATTATGAATTGTAAAAATTTGGAGTGAATCTTGGAAAAAGAGGGTAATTGTGAAAAACAACTTAGTAGCCTCAACACTGCCTAGCTTGCCTGGAGCCCCCTACTGGCCTTGTTGAAAATATACAGTCATCATTAGTTACAGTTGGGACAAACTACACTGGGTTCCTTAGAGTGTCCTGTTCCTCCCTATAGAGGAAAGAGCGCAAGGCCTAATAGACATTAGGAGCAGAATTGCAATGTTTTGTTTCCAAACTATACAAAAATACCTGGTTGGATCCGAGTGTTTTTAAATCTTAAGCATTAATCCCACGGCCCTGCTGTCTCACTACACTGGCTTCTGGAAGAGCCTTTAGTGAGAGGAAAACGGGCACTAAAGACATTTCGACAGGCTTTGCAAACAGTGCAAAACGTTCACAACACCGAAGAGACTAGTGGACACTGCAGGACTGGATTTTAAAGACACAAGTACGGTGGCTGAGGAGCTTAGGCTACGGTCACAGAGAACATCATCAAAATCACCATCAAAAAATGGATCAGCAGACTGTCAACAGATGAACTTAGATAAGGAGATGATTTACCTATTTGGGAAGCAAAAGGTAAAGAAATCTACAAATGTTGTGTTAAAACTGTAAACAAAAGAAAGTTGAACGGGAGATACAGATACAGTGTGGAGAGAAAAGCTTGGTGTTTGAGATGACACTAAAGCAACCTGGAGAGTGTTCTGTAAAATGGCAGTTAGAAGAGATTGGGTGATTTACAGTGGAGAATTGTACATAGAGCAGTGGGGGTCAATGTTTTAATTCAAGTTAAATCCAGATGTTTAAAAGTCCCTTTTGTAACGAAAAAGTAAGAGATTCTGTTTTTCAGTTTTTTTTTTTTTTTCAATGCAAAAGGCTTAACCCTCCGTTTGAGCTGCTGAAAACTATTTTTATCTCTTTTGGTGAAACATGGTCCCAGGTTTGGTTCATTTTTGCAAATGGTTAAGAAAAAAGCAGAAAAGCAAAAATGGGAACTGCTTCATTGTAGGAGAAGGAAAAACGACCATCTACATAAGCTGAAAAAATCAAAGAGAAAAAGGGACTGATTTCTTTAAAGCAATGAATGATTTGAGCACTTTTATGTTGAAGTGGTATTATACAAATACCATCTGTTTAATTAATGAAGGTAAACTGTTTTTAAACACAATTTTTTACACTTAATTTTTTTTTAAGTACTACACTAAAATAATAATTTATTGTAAATAATTTATTATTTCCTAAAGCTGAGTTAAAAATAAATCTCTCTAATATTGTCTTTCTCTTTGACTGTAGGCAGCATGCTTCAAATTAGCCTATGACTGCAGGACATTAGCAGGATCATTCAGTCATTCCAACAGTCACTCACCTCTAACCACTGAACTCAATGTTGGACACTAAGAACTTAAATGCAGACACTAAGTGACACACATTTTAATCGACACCAGTCTGTATCTGTGAGCCATTTTCCACAAGTGCCTGACCCGAATTCTGTCATGTTGCCTTTGTCTTTAGGCTAACAACAGAGCCTAAATTCAAATCAAATTACTTACATTACACAAGTCTAAGTAACTATGGTGAAAACTATGAGTATGTGATGCTCCAAAAGATGGCCATTATGGGGTTGGCTTTCTGTAATAACTAGAGTGGTGTGTGGCCTAATCAATCAAATCACCCAGCAAACATCTCACACCCTCGAAACAATTAGTGCACTCCAGCTAGATCAATAAGTCGGCGTTCAGGGATGACATGCACCATCTGTTCATTTTACCTGCTCCTAACTCCCAGTGCACTCAGTACAGTACACACAGACACATCAGTCTAACAGAGCTACTGAAGCCTCTGCTGAAAGAATAGAAGTATATCTTAGACAGCCAACTCTCTTTAGCTCTCTGGACAAATGTATTATCCTCTATTATGTTTTGATTCACTAACAGGCAGGAAATACATTTCTCTGGATAACAGGAATAATGCAAGCATTTAAGTGGCCAGTTGAGGGTAAAAAGTCTGGCTCAATGGCCAAAGGGATTTGAACTCCTGATCTATAGGAGAACAACAATAAGCTATTCCGGGTCGATGGCCTTCTTGTCGATTTTCCCGTGCCTCATGGTATTTAAGGACACCAAAGACTTTAGCCAGATTATCTCACTGGCTCTCACTGAGAATACTCTTGCCACCCTGGCTGCTCCTGCTCCTGTTCCCTGGCTGCTGTGCTCTGCTCTGCTCGGATTTGACTTTGGACTAGTTTTTCGGTTTGTGTTTGGTTTTGTCTTTCCCTGCATCGCCCTGTTTGCCTGTGTTTTGACCCCGGACTGTTTATTGGATTTTTTGCCCTGCCCCATTGCTCAGTTACCTTTATTTATTAAAGCCTGTATTTTCCTTAACCCTGTGTGCATCCTGCATTTGGGTCCTCCCACCCTTCCAGTCTCGCCAGTCACCTAGTCACACCCGCAATCTCTCCAGTCACAAATATCTGTATTTTCTACTTCTTACATTTTAGTGACATGAACAATATATATTTTTTTTCCTCATTGCTTTTTCAGCCCATCATTAGTGTATTATTTCCTGGCTATCATGTACCAGACATAGTTTTTACTAAAGTATGTCAGAGCCCAGACTTCTTTACTTTAACCTGAGTAAAAAGTGTAGTCAGTTCTTCATTTACCAGATTATTTTAAAACATGAGTATATGTACTTCTACTTGAGTAAACTATATGTGTACTTTTGCCATCTCTGGTAGAAAATAGATAATGTACTATATAATGTTATCAGTTAGTGTGTTTATATGTTACAAGTTACAAAAGAAAAAAATACCAACATAGGAAATGAAATAAAAAAATCTGTAGAATATGCTACGTTTTCTATATTTTGGATATGACAATATACAAGAACCTAAGTGTAAGTGCGAATATTAATTTCTGTTATTTCTCAAATAATATGCAAAACAAAAAAAAACAATAAATTGTCTGTATAAATATCACTTATACCCACTGCTTCATATTTTCATATTCAAAATCATAAAGGAATACCTTTTCTTGCTCATTTTTTTCTTTCTTTTTTATACCAAAGCATGCATCTCTCCCGGTCAGGTTAATGTAGGTGGAGTCTCTGCTGTTTAACTGCAAAAGCAAAGGAGTTTTCTCCTGGGACTAAGCCCACAGGATAATCTCACCCCCAGAGGAAACTCAGCAGCCCTTAACACTCCCAGTATAGCTTAATCCTGTTTTCACATGTAGATTCATACAAGAGGGGTTTTCACTTGTCAGAAGTCATAATCTGAGATGACTTAATTTTGTGTTGTAGGCAGACAGATGGACCTGCCTTTGGCCATAGACTAGAAAAGGCTGCCAATGCCTATGCTTATCTGCTGCTTTGTTTAAAAATGCTTATACTGAGTGAAAGTACATGGGATAACTGGAATTGGGATACAATTAAACTCCTCCTAGATGCGTTTACAGTTGTGGTGATTTTGCAAATGCAAATTGTCAATTGCCATAATAATAAAATGTATAATAATAATAATAATAATAATAATAATAATAATAATAATAATAATAATCAGAATCAGAATCAGAATCAGAATAATAATCAGAATAATAGTGCAAAAGCCCATTTATAGTTGCAAGATCTATCCCACCCATTTTCCTACAAACTCACTATTTACTAAATAAACCTGAAAAAATACAATTCGGTGAAATACACACTTTTTTTTTTATTTTTTATTTTTAAGCAAATATTGAACAATATCTTTAGATGAGAAAGGGTTGTATGCTAGGGGCTATAAAATTTAATTATATATCAAATATTAAATCTAATTTTGATTTGTTGGATAGGAGTCTTTCTCAAATTAGTCAATTTAAATGTAAACAAAACAACTACAGTGTCAGGATTTATCTGCCTATAAACAGGCACAGAAGATTTTGGGAGCCTTTTAAAACATGTATTCCTTTATATATTGAGTAAGGCAATAATTCTAACCAACTTAAATATGATCAAGCACTGTTAGTGTGAAGAAGAACCTTGAGCAGGAGCTCCAGCAGCAGCTTCCAGGAGCCCTGCTCCACCAGCAGCTTCCAGGATCCATGCTCCACCATCAACTTCCAGGAGCCCTGCTCCCCCAGCAACTTATATGGACCTTGATCCACTGGCAGGAGAACATCACACCGCATAAAATTGCCAGAATTCTTTTCTGCAGCAACCTTTATGATAGTAAACCTGTAATGACAAATTGATGCTTCTGTCTGCTCTGTGAACTTGATCATAAATTAATTAAAAGTGTCTAGTATTGTGTTTTTTTTTTTTGTTGTTGTTGTTGTTTTTGCACTTCTCCTAGCATCTGGGTCTGTCGCTGTTTCTAGCACTGCCATGGCCTCTGATATTTTTAGGTTTTTACTTAATTTAGGTTTGCTATTTACTGTTATCCATGTTGCTGTTTCTGCTCAAAAGTCTATGGCAGATCCTATTTTTATTCAGTCTAGTGAATATCTGGGTCTGTTCCTTCTCCTTGATATATATTCTATACCAGAACCTCTGTCTGAGTTTGCCTTCTCAGCTCTTTTTTTTTTTATTATTACTTTGCATTTTTTGTTTTATTGCCTGTCTTACACTGGCCCTGTTCCTTTTCCGAAGATGACTCCTGTTCTTTCCTTCATCCAAGTTACTGCCTGTTATTCAAAATTCTGTCAATCTACCCTGATTCTGACCCTGATGGTGTTCCAAATTCTGTACATCTACTTGGCTTGTGACCCTTTTGTTTGCTTATTTTCTTCACTTTGGCAGCACGTTCTGTTTGAATGAACTTTACATACATGTGACAAACAGAATCAGGTGATTGCTTTCATTTGTTCCTTGTTTCCTAATGCTTTATTTAAGCCCATTGTTTCTTGACCAAAACTTTATTCAGTCTTGCCCCGATTTTCACAGTAATTTCTTAGCTCCAGTCATCTACTAAGTTAAACTAAATTCTTAATTTTATATATAGATTGCCAGTGAAGGTTTGTGCATTTCACACCTAGGCCTTCAATGGTGTTCTGTCTGAATCAGTACACCACCCAACATCATTATGATGCCACAGCCATCAAAGCCACCAATATTATACATAAACAGAGCACTGCAACTTCTCTAGCAGAAGCATCAATATCAACCTCATAAAACGAACCTGTGCATTTTTGTTGCATTTTTTTTCTGTGCATTGTGGTTTTCGTGGGGATTTGAAATTAAGGCCTATTGTGGGTTTTTGTGCAAATTCTATAGGAATGAAAATGCAAAAGTATAAATCATGAAAAAGCTTAACTGTTTTGAACTTTTTTGACTTGACCTTTTAATAATGTCAAGTTTTTCTTAAAAAGTCTATATTTTAAATGTCCTTGTAAATGTATCTACGATCAAGTCAATTTCTTCTATCTTGTCAGCCACTGTGGAATAAACAAACAGTTTTTAAATCCATGTGAAAATATTTGAGCTTGTGCAGTTTGCTACAAATGCGGTTTGTGAGCTCTGACTCGTGCGATCTCTGACCAGCGAATCAAAGGATGTGAAAATGCCAACGTGATTGGACGCCTTTTAGATGGCCCCAGTGACTCCAGCTCGCAATCTGATTGAAAAAACGGCTTCATTCTCATTTATTTCTGAAGGCCTTACGGTGAAATTTGATTGGATAGAAGCTTCATCCTTAACTTGCACTCTGCCCACATGCATGAAATGAAAAGAATAGACTATTGAGAATAATTGAAAACATTTTCATGGACAAAAATTGTATCAAACGGAAGTGATAATGTTTAGGCGAGCATAGAATGCCTTGCTAGCCCTGACTGCCTGCCACTGTAGATTTGACAGATTTGAACGCTTTTTGCATATATTAATAAATACTTTTTTCTGTGGTCACACTTTTTTGTCCACTGAAATTTACATAAATCATGTATTTAATTCAGTTTACTACTCGAATTTTGTGCAGTACAAGATACTTAAAAATGGCATTTCCTTTTGTATAAGACCATGCTGATATGGACTCATGGGTAAACAATTAAGAGGACTCGATTTTCAGAGCTGTGGTTGACAATTACACTTTGACAAGGTGCATCATCAGTGCCCTTTTAACTGAAGAATTAATCTCTAATTGCATGCCATGACTCCACCATGACTTTATTGACATTGGACCTCTTCGAATTTTTAAAGGCTCTGGCATGGAGGAGTTGATGTTAAATCTATGATGTTCTCAAATGTTGAGCTATTTTATGAGTTGCTCAGAAGCTCCTGGTTCCACAAAGTCAAATGACTGTATAAGACTGTAGAAAGGACATTACTCATAATCACACACACTCATGTTAGTTCTCACTCTCTGGTGTTTTGTATTGTTTCAAGATTTATAATCACACTCTTGATATCACCCAATGAGGATGGGTTCTGCTTTTGTGTCTGGTTCCTCTCAAGGGTACCTCATTCATCTAAGGAAGTTTTTCCTTGCCACAGTTGCCCCAGGTTTTTCATCAGGGATAAACACACATCATTCACTTTCATTCTTAAGTTCCTTAAAGCTGCTTTGAGACAATGTCCAGTGTGAAAAACGCTATAGAAATAAACTCCAACTTGAACTTTATCCATGATCCAAAACAAGAACAAACAAGAAGCAACAGACTCTTCTACTTTTCTTTATTACGTATCTGCATACAATGATGTCTGGGTCTGCACTTGAGTTCCTGGTTATCTATTCTGTTCTGAGTGTCGTACGTGAAGGCTCGGGTGGCACCGATTACACATTTGGCCCTCATATCAAACTGGTGCCCTGTGAAAGAAAACAGCATCAATCACTGCTGCCCATTCATCTGTTGGCCCTGACAAGGGCGATTATTAATTTATCAGCCGACAGCTTCACCGTAATGGAGTGGCTCGTCCGCCTCCATGCGAAACTAAAGCAGGGACTATAATTAATAGGGAGCAGACATACCTAATTTTCCCTCTCGCCTGTGTGTGTCAAAGACCAGCACAGGAGCCACTGTGTGTATGTATGTGTGTGATCAGTACACTTTCAACACTCCCTGGGAGAGAACATAGGCTGTTTGATGTTGACTCCTTGGATTATAGAGATGCTAAATGCTGTAAATGTATATGAATGTCAGTGCTAAAAAAGGAGGACAATTCACTCTGACAGGTTGGTATGAGAGAAGCTGTAACACAGACTGGCATTGAGAAATGATTATCTGTCTACACAACCTGTAGTCTTTTACAGTCAATTGTTAATAAAGTACCATCCACTTATTTATTTAATGTCAGGTATCGATTATGAAATTAGAAAGGTGAGATATCTTCCTCAATGCTCCATCTTTTGCTGTAGCTCTTATGAGGGCTCTTCACCAGACTTAAATGTCCATAAATCTCCACCGTGGCTTAGCGAATCATCAAGGGGGTGGCCATGATCCAAAAGCAACCCCTTTATGACTATTCATGAAACGTTAGAGAGACACCTCTCCTTTCCCCTCTGCTCATCCTCGGTGCAGCCACATCTGTGTGTGTGACATTTAAAAGGTAACACAGGCCATTCGAAGTGAGGAGTTAATTCTGCCTCATATGCTGTTTCACATCTGAAGAGCTCCAGACATATCATACACCTAACACTCAAAATATTATCAATAAAAAAGGTTTGTGCGAATATTTATGTCCATTTCTGGTTTATCTGCTGCCAATTACCTAAAAAAATTAAGTATTTGATCAAAAGAAGACTTTGTATATATATATATATATATATATATATATATGCATTAAGTTGGATAGTCTAGTCTAAATCATCCCTAGGCATATATGTGAATTAAAATGAGAGATTAAATATCTGTGTTTTGTATTGGATTGTAGTGTGACTCTTGGCTGCACTGCTTCCAGTATGTGGATGTGGATGTTAGATTTTTTTTGTCCAATCAGATTTTAGCCTCTATGTGCTGCTATGTCAATCTAATCTGCCCAGGGCCTGCAAAGTCATTACTGCTAGCTTTTTTACCATACAGCCGAAATTGTCATCGTAGGTGCATGTCCACTGTGAGAGACATAATCTGAAAAAAAAAAATCCAGAAATCACAATGTATGATTTTTTAACTATTTATTTGTATGATACAGCTGCAAATAAGTATTTGAACACCTGAGAAAGTCAATGTTAATATTTGGTACAGTAGCCTTTGTTTGCGATTACAGAGGTCAAACGTTTCCTGTAGTTTTTCACCAGGTTTGCACACACTGCTCTTACAGAGCCACTCCTTGGTTATCCTGGCTGTGTGCTTCGGGTCATTGTCATGTTGGAAGACCCAGCCCAGACCCATCTTCAATGCTCTAACTGAGGGAAGGAGGTTGTTCCCCAAAATCTTGCAATACATGGCCCCGGTCATCCTCTCCTTAATACAGTGCAGTCGCCCTGTCCCATGTGCAGAAAAACACCCCCAAAGCATGATGCTACCACCCCCATGCTTCACAGTAGGGATGGTGTTCTTGGGATAGTACTCATCATTCTTCTTCCTCCAAACACGTTTAGTGGAATTATGACCCAAAAGTTCTATTTTGGTCTCATCTGATCACATGACTTTCTCCCATGACTCCTCTGGATCATCCAAATGGTCATTGGCAAACTTAAGACGTGCCTGGACATGTGCTGGTTTAAGCAGGGGAACCTTCCGTGCCATGCATGATTTTAAACCATGACGTCTTAGTGTATTACCAACAGTAACCTTGGAAACGGTGGTCCCAGCTCTTTTCAGGTCATTGACCAGCTCCTCCCGTGTATTTCTGGGCTGATTTCTCACCTTCCTTAGGATCATTGAGACCTCACGAGGTGAGATCTTGCATGGAGCCCCAGTCCGAGGGAGATTGACAGTCATGTTTAGCTTCTTCCATTTTCTAATGATTGCTCCAACAGTGGACCTTTTTTCACCAAGCTGCTTGGCAATTTCCCCGTAGCCCTTTCCAGCCTTGTGGAGGTGTACAGTTTTGTCTCTAGTGTCTTTGGACAGCTCTTTGGTCTTGGCCATGTTAGTAGTTGGATTCTTACTGATTGTATGGGGTGGACAGGTGTCTTTATGCAGCTAACGACCTCAAACAGGTGCATCTAATTTAGGATAATAAATGTAGTGGAGGTGGACATTTTAAAGGCAGACTAACAGGTCTTTGAGGGTCAGAATTCTGAAGCTGATAGACAGGTGTTCAAATACTTATTTGCAGCTGTATCATACAAATAAATAGTTTAAAAACCATATATTGTGATTTCTGGATTTTTTTTTTTTAGATTATGTCTCTCACAGTGGACATGCACCTACGATGACAATTTCAGACCCCTCCATGATTTCTAAGTGGGAGAACTTGCAAAATAGCAGGGTGTTCAAATACTTATTTTCCTTACTGTATATATAAAGGTAGGAGCAAACCAGACAACTAAGAGTAAACCAACATGGACATGAGGCCTGCATGCAAACTCCACACAGACAGTGAGTAAAAGCTCAGACTATCTCTACCAATCGTTTCACTATTTATTTATTTTAATTCTCTAATTGCTGCTGTAGTATTTATCTCTGTTTCCTGAGCACTCCATGTACCCCCTGTTTATTACAATAAAACAATACACAGTACAATGTCTTTGTCACATAGCATTCACACATCACCATTTCATCAAACCACTTTTCTTTTAGCATTCCAGCCTTCTCATAGTATTTACCTGTCCGACACCACTGTACACCATTATGGAATCTGTCCTCTCCGATGCACCTACGTAACCGTCCTTGGCAGCGCAGTAGCTACAGCGCTCAGGATTCTTGAGTGTTTTATGGTAAAACAGGACAGCGAGACAGGGGGAGGGTACTGAGTCACCTGCAGCGCACTGACTGGTGCTATGGAAGTGTGTCGGAAACGATCTGTCACATCTGGGCCTGTCAGACTACATCAGAGATGCAAAGGTGAATGTTAACACACACACACACACACACACACACACACACACACACACACACACACACACACACACTTGTGCAACAGGGCAGCAAATAATAGGGAGGCTTACTGAGAGAGAGAGAGAGAGAGAGAGAGAGAGAGAGAGAGAGAGAGAGAGAGAGAGAGAGAGAGAGAGAGAGAGAGAGAGAGAGAGAGAGAGAGAGAGAGAAGAGAAAGAGAAAGAGAGAGAGAGAGAGAGAGAGAGAGAGAGAGAGAGAGAGAGAGAGAGAAGGAAGCTCTCGTGCCTGGAGATAGCACATGACCCAAAATATAAAATGATATACCTCATGTACCTCCTCGTTTTTAATCCTGTCCATCGTTGTTACTCCCAATGAAAATCTCAGCATCTTTAGGTCTGCTACCTCCAGCTACACCTCCTGTCTTTTACTCAATGCCACTGTCTCTAAACCATACAACATCGCCGGTCTCAACACAGTCCTTTAAACTTTCCCTTTCACTCTTGCAGATACCCTACTATCACAAATCACTCCTGTCACTCTTCTCCATCCACTCCACCCTGCCTGTACTCTTTTCTTCACTTCTCTAACACACTCTCCATTACTTTGCACTGTTGAACACAGGTACCTGAAATCCTCCACATTCACCACCTCTTCTCTCTGCAACTGCACCACTCCATTGCCCTCCCTCTCATTCACACGCATACTCTGTCCGCAAACATTATAGTCCATGAAGACTCCTGTATGACCTCGTCCGTCAACCTATCCATCACCACTGCAAACAGGAAAGGGCTCAGAGCCGATCCTTGATGCAGTCCAACTTCCACCTTAAACCAGTCTTTTGTTTCCACTGCACACTTTACTGCTGTCACACTGTCCTTATACATGTCCTTC
This sequence comes from Silurus aristotelis, assembly GCF_946808225.1. Taxonomy (NCBI): domain Eukaryota; kingdom Metazoa; phylum Chordata; class Actinopteri; order Siluriformes; family Siluridae; genus Silurus; species Silurus aristotelis. The sequence continues at coordinate 27,225,659 of NC_139576.1, read as the reverse complement.
ACCACCCTCACATACTTCTCTGACACACCTGAACACCTCACTTCCTCATATAATACCACCCTACATCAGTACCTGCCTTTCATAATACCCTTGTGGCTAATAAACACAAATATCCATTAACACACTCCAAAATCTGGTGAAACATCTTCCCAGAAGAGTGGAGGGAATTATAAGAGCAAATTGATATAAAATGTGGAATGCAATGCTCAAAAATCACATACCGTATTTATGACCAGGTGACACCAGGTGAATACTTGATATTCGATATTGGACAGACTGAATGTTTCACAGTAATGAGAAGTGTATGTACTCCAAATTTCAGGCGCTTTGCTGTATAATAATAATTTTGCTGATTATATCTTGTGTAGATGTGTAGATCTTGTGTATTGACATTACATAATTCCTTTCTAACGTTGCAAAATGTAGAAATAATAAAAGTGGGTGAATACTTATTCAATGCACTGTATAAATTCAATTCTGTACTTATTTATTTTTCTATATGGTTTCTGTTTTTGACCACATAATTCTGTTTTACTTTGATTTATTGATTCACTGATTGATATTAATGGGATATGCATTTGATTTCAATTTTGATATAAAAACCGATAAAAAAAATAATTTAATGCATAAAACTTTGCACTTCTAACCTTGCGGATATTTGTCCTAGGTAAAGTTTTACAATGCAAGTTAGACTCTTGCTGTCTTTGTTGCCCTGACTGCCATGTGAGTCTATGTGAGGAAAAGAGATTAATTCGGTGCTGGTTCATCCCTAAGGCAGACGAGCAGGAGAAGCAGCACAGAGAACATGCTGATCATTGGAAATAATTATTTGCTGTGTCACTGGCAACCCTACTCCACCATCCGTCTATGTCAGCATAGCATTTCTGACAGGCTCACAGACTGTGTGTGTTTGTGTGTGTGTGTGTGTGTGTGTGTGTGTGTGTGTGTGTGTGTGTGTGTGTGTGTGTGTGTGTGCGTGTGTGTGTGTGTGTGAGAAAGAGAGAGAGAGAGCCTGCTGGAGACACTGACACGGACTCCTCTTAATGAACAGAAGAATCTGGATTTAAGATTTATGGATTAATCCCTTCTGGGTCCGAAAATACCAGAGATCTATACTCCAAGTCACAAGGTCGTAAGTTTTGTAATTTAAATGAAAGGGTTTAAAAGGTGACAAATGAACAAAGCAGGGTTTCATTACGGACTGATTCCTATGTACATCTTTTAAGATTTATTGCAGTATAATCTTTTAGTTAGGGGGAAAAAAGGAAAGCAGTAATGATTAATCACTTTTAATGTTGGTGTCTAGAGCAACTCTCTTTCTATTTGTTATTGCCAGGAAGAGCAACTCCTCAGTGTGGGCTGAGAACATTGTTCGGCTGTAGGAATAAGATGGCCTAAGGAGCTCTTTTCCTCTCTTTTTTGCCTTAAAACAACTCCAGGCTAAGTAACCACTAGGTTCTGGTTAATGCTACCATGCGCTCAAAGGAATTTTCTAGAACAAAAAATCGGAAGCAAAGAAAATAAAAAAAAATGCACAGCAAATATAAAGGCCAAGTTTTAAACAAATTACATACAGGAGCATGATATATTAAGGTTTAGGAAATATATCTTTTTTTTTCCAGGTGATTCACTGTGCTTTCTGCATAAACTATGCTGGTTTATGCTTGAAAAACATACAGTCATGGTGGACTGGTATTAATAAAGACTACCACAGCTCCCTCTGAAGAAATAATGCATGAGAATTAGGCCTACTTTTGACAGTCACTTGATCTTTTGACTTTTTCTTTAAAACAAATGTTCAAAGTGACCTAATTCTCACTTTTTTTGGAAACAAGACCAACAGCACCACCAACAATCATAAGTAAATACATGGACTGGTATGAAGTAGAATCTGGGCTGATTTCTTTTCAGCCCAGACTGTAGATTCCCACAGCATTATGTGATTTGGGAATATTTGAAAACCCTATATATATAAAACCCAATATTGTGTCTAGGTATCACTACATACATCTCACATATGTTGGATGGATCATTGTTGAGCATGTGGGATTAACTCAGTATCTGCTTCATATTTACCAGGCTGCTAGGAAAATCTTTGCACAGGCAAACAATATCTTTCAAGTTTTGGTGAGCTTTTGGTTAAGTAGGAGCCCATCTGCCACAAGATTTGATGCCTTGTGCATTTTGAGATGCTTTTCTGCTCACCATGTTTATAAAGATTAGAATTTTCCACTGTAGCCTTCCTGTCAGTCGGAAAAAAGGATTACCATATGCAGCATTCTTTGTAAATCGAATAAATTCTATATAAAAAAAGAATACTCAATCCATCCTAGTATTCAAGCCATGACTAACATCACTGAAGTCCCATTAAACCAAAGCTCCAGCCTGCATCTGCATGACTGCATGCATTGCACTGCTGCCACACTGTCTGTTTACAAAACCGCAGGGTGCAGGTATTTCTATTAAGGTGTCCAGTAATTGCATATTTTTCAGTATGTGTTTATTTATGTACTGTTACTCCTCAGGATTATGTGCTTTCGCAGTGGTTTATTCATAATTTACAAGTAGTATTTACCAGCTAGCAAATATTTGCATAAAATATTCTGTTGAAGCACACCTATCAATTAGCTTGTTTATATTCATCCTCAAACCCACTAATAATTATACTGTCACTGAGACAATGCTGGAATGATCCTCTCTTTTTGTCACTCCTTCACCCATCTTCTCCTCAACTCATATCCCTCTTTTAGCCTCTCCTAGAAGGAAACCCAGTGGATTGAGAGTGAATCTAGTGCATGATATTTGGCAGTAAAATGACAGTAAGGGTAGGGACGATGATTGTTGTGTCTGCAGTCATATGGTGGAGACACTCGACTGGGCTGATGGCTCTGATTAAACCACTACAGGTACAGGACGTTGGTGAACACAGTCATTATCCTAAACATCTCTTTTGTAATCAATCCTCTCTGGCAACAATTAGGGGAAGAGGGTCAAAAAAGAATGGGCACAGGAACATACATATAATGAACAGGAACAAATAAAATATATGATTTAATGTGATATACTTTTAATTTTTTTACATTTTTATTAAACATTTTTATAAATGATATATAAAACAAAAGACATATGATTTCCTGTGTTCACTGTAGAAGAAGAATTGTGTTTAATGACCTCATGTGCATATGAACCAAATATAGGAATGTTCATTTAAATAAATGTATTTAACACATTTCAAGACATTGTGACATTTTCCTTTAGGTTGAAGCATTCAGAAATTTGTATTTATCCCAGTAAAAAAAAAAAAAAAAAATCCATTCCAGTCTTTTCCATTTTACATTCTATCATATATTTTTAATGCAATTCTGTTTATATTATATTAGATTTTTTTTTATTATACTGTAAATCCTGTTTATTTTATTTAATTGTCATTTTTATTACTTTTTAAATTCGTTGCATTTTATTTTCATCCTTATTTTTTTTATTCCAATCTCTATCATAGACCAGTCCGTAAAAGCATTTCACTTCATATCATACTGTGCTTATGCTTATGTATGTGACAAATAAAAATGTTCAGACTGAAACGTTACATTCAATTAAATGTCTGTAAAACAATTACATTTAGAAATGAAATAAAATCAATAAGTGGAAGCATCTCTGAATTTTGCTGTGTGTATTACCTTGTCATGTGTAATGTAATTCCTTGTAAATGGATGATAAAAAGGCTGACAGCTTTGTGCCCTCCTCCTTCACCATGCCTTTTTGCAGTGCATGGGAATCTTTGTGTCCTCACACACTAAATGCGGACTGACAGATAGCCTTGAGAAACAAAGTTGGGAGTTAGCGGCAATAGTGTGGAGGCTGAGCGAACAGGACATGCCATATACACCCAGGCTAACAATGAACATATGCTTTGTTTTCCTCATGCCAACACGGAGCACTTGTAGCCTGGAGAGAGAGATGTGAGATTTGGTAGAAATAGCTGGAGCGAATGGCCTGCTGGCTATTTTCCTTGTTGTGGAGGCCACGTCATTTCAAATGTATGTGTGTGTGTTTTGTAGAAGGTAATTACAAAAAAACAATTGGTGTGTAAAGGTCTATAACCTTCCTTAATACATCTCCTTTTAAAATTACTTCATTATGATTGCAAATGTGTATGAATAGTCAGAAATACTGTATACATTTAGGTGTGCCTGAATAAGCACAATATCTACAACCTGAACTAGTAGTAAAGCTGCACAAGTAAGTTTGGAGACAGTTTTGTTTTTATAAAGACAAACCCATAATGTAATTTATAGAATAATTAGGGTTGCAGTAAGTCTAGAGCCTACCCACAAACATCTGTGATTGGCCAGTGTCACTGACTGACAGAGTATAAATCCCTCTCATGGTTTCCAGGTGGAAATTAATCAATACTTGACTGTTAGAATCACAAATAACTTGCTTATTGGTTTGTTTTGTTTGTTACGCACAAAATAGCATGACAATGTCAGTGTCGGAGTTCTGAGAATTGTCCATTACTCAATTAGTATCAGGTTAATATCTTGCCCCCTTTCCAATGAATGACAGGTGCGCAGTACCAATAATATCATAAACAATATAGTTAAACTAAATAGTTGCCTATATCCAGTAGCCATAATAAAACCATTGAGTTGATACAAAATTAGTGATTTTGGTAAAGTGGTCAATCTTTTCACTGACACTAAGGTGTAAATCAAATGAAGTATGCAGGATTACATACAAATATCTTTCAAAGTTTCATCAAGCTCCTTAGTTTCATCCATCACCTTTAACAAATGCCTGATTAATTTCTGGAAAAGCCAGACAAGTAGCTAATGAATCAGGGTGTATGAGCAGAAAAAACCTGCAGCACTGTGGCTTTGTAGCAAGGTTGGAATAAACGCTGGTGTAGGGTATGAGTGCCGGTTGGAACCTCCCCCACATGGCATTAATGAGCCCCACCTGTCCTCTGCATTAAATACCACAGTGAAGTATGGGAAATGTCATGTGCAATTAAAAGTGCTGATACTAAACGGCAGAAATCAAATCAAGACACTGTTCACTTCATAGAAATGAAGGGAAGCAGTGACGGGGCTCTCATTTTCAAATTTACCTACACTCAGATTTTTCTTTCTTCTCTCTCTCTCTCTCTCTCTCTCTCTCTCTCTCTCTCTCTCTCTCTCTCTCTCTCTCTCTCTCTCTTTCTCTCCCTTGCATACACTTTTAATGTTTTGAAAAAAGCTGAAAGTTTCCTGCGTCGTATTTACTTTTTCTGAAATAACGTTCAGAAAAAGGTGTCAGAGTAGGACTGCTGTTTCTGGGGCAGACGCTGTTTCATCATCGACTGACTAGTCTGAGTTTTTTTTTAAGAAGAGAAATGTCTGGTCTCTACCTCCTTCCTTCTATCCCTGAACACTTATCAGTTTATTATCTATCATCTTGTTTTACCAAAATGGGATTAGTGGTGATATTGGAGTAAGCCTGAGCATTAATGCTGCTTATATGATCTGTATAAAATTAAGACCTCCTATTGTAGGAAGGATAGAGTGAGAGAATATCTTTTTACTCTACAAGTAGGTTGTAAACCAGTCCCACTTTCTGTATCTGTAACTTTTTCTGCTTTAGATATCTATATCTAAAACCTCACAACTTTTTGGTGTGCATTTCAGGACCCTCAAGTTTCAACCTGATGCCTAAAAAACATTTGTTTTTGGTTACTTCCATACTATCAGAAACCATTATATTGAAGTACACAAAGTGCAGTTAATCTTACCTCATGAAATGGACTATTTTCCAATACATCACTTCCCAAAGTGTTTTATTCCTCTTATACCATACACAGCATCAAGAGTGTCTGAACTCTTAGTTAAAATGTGACCTCTGTTACACTGCATTGATACTCTAGACTCATTTTAGAAAATGAGTAAGTAAACAACCTAATCTCAGAAAATTTACCATAATCCAGTTACCTGTTTAGTTTTTAACAGGTTATGTGTTTCATTTGCCATACAAGTTCCTGTGTAAGTGATTACTTCAGAAACAATATATTAGATGTACATTCATATAAACATGCTATTTGCCTTTCTGTCACCAGCTGTTCTGTTACAGACAGTTATTCAATACTTTATAACTGATCAGAATTAATTGTTTAGCCACAATCAGGAATAAAACAAGATGAACAAATGTGTTTGTTTGTCGATTGGGCCTAGCTATACATTTAGGGTGGGTCGGCTTAGCTAGTTAGCTAAGAATCCCATTGTATATTAGTGAACTCTTACAGCAAGAAAAAAATAAAAATGCGCTTTTACTAGCTTCTGCTGAGGAATTGATCAATCTTATTATATTGTGTTCTAATAAACAATGTATTTTTGATTATAATTATAGGTTGAAAATATTCTATATTATTTTCAGTCATTTATAATAGACAGCAGTAGAGTGGGCTGGCTGGCACATTGCAAAGGATCACATTTGATCAGTGGGATACTTGTTGAATAAGCCAGGCCTACAATTAGAGAGATTTGGGAGTGGAGGATTGAGCCAATAATAAAAGACTTGCCTCAATGAGAGTCTTCAATGAGAGAGTAATTAAAGACTAAGCAAAGTCTCTACATGGACAAAGAGCTCCTAATCTAGTAAAAAAAAAGTCTGAAAAAAAACCCCTGAAGCATTTCTGTGCATCTTTGCATTGTTTTAACTCACAGCTAGATTGTAACTAAGCCACTCTTTTGGACTGACTGTTGTCCAAAAGCAGGTCAGTGAAGTATTTATTACACAACCTGCTTTTAATAACCACCACAAATATCATTAGTTATTATATAAAATTCTCCAAACTCCAAACTAACACACCTTGATCTAGTGGTGAGAGACAAATAATAATTTCGCACAGCCTGAAATGATATTTTATTGTAACTTTGCCAGCCTAATTAACGTGTGACTGCACTTTGCCTAAAATCCTGTTCCTCCTTCATCTCTGGACTTGTGCACTGGTCTATACATCTTAGTATATGTGCTGAGTGAGCAATTCCTCTAACCACAATCTCGCTAATTGGGCCTCTCTCACTTTCACCTTTAAGACCTTAGTGTGCTCATACAGAGAGGCAAATAAGAGTGGAAAGGGGGAAAAACACAGGCCTAAAATAATGAGTTTCCTCAGAAACTCTGAAATGTAACAGAAAAGGATGACATTTCAGTTTGAACCTGGCTGACTTCTTAACAACGCGCAGACAAAAGGAGGCCCAAATGCTGCGTTTCGCCCACCCATTACTCTCATATAATTTTCTGTATTAATTCCCATCTTTGATAATGACAGGGCCTCTCTAACCCACCTTGTCTCCAAAGAAAAGTACTCACAGTTCTCTGAAACAATTTTACAGAAAATAAAAAGAGTGCGAGAGAGGGAAAAAAAAATCCCCACCTTTCAATCCATGCAAACGTGTCAAGACCTCTTTTGAATGAATAATGGTGAGTGAGGGTAAATAAAGCAATATGACCAGAAGGACCAGGAATTCTGGCGGATAAGTGTCAGCGGCAGAGTAAAAAATGAAGCATTTACCTGTTCGTAATCTAATTTCATGATGGCTTTCTGTAGATATCGGACCCCGCCGTGAATAAGCTTTAGTGCTTCTGCTGCTGGTCCCCGGTGAGAAATCACCCTTCTCTACCAAGGCCATCTGAGGGAGAGATAGAGAGAGAGAGTGAGGGAGAGAGAAAGAGAGAAAGGAAGAAACAAAAATCCCTGGCACCAGATCAACAGCTGCCTCTCTGATATTTGGTTACTTATTCTCTCTGCCAAATATTTAGGCAATATTACATATCATTTTCATATGCATCTGTTCCCTCCACTGTGATCTGGTTTAAGGGAGGACTGTGACAGAGGAGAATAGGATACAGAGAGATATATTGGGCAAGCACTGTATTAATATTCATGAGAATAAACAGTGACTGTTAAAAAAAAATCCAAAGTCTTAAATAGAAGGGAGCCAAACTCATTTTCAGAGTTCAGATGCAATATTTGGTCACTAAAGTCTATAATGAAAAAATATACGAAATAGATTCCAACCTGTTAAAAGTTCCAATGTGACAAAAGCTTTGAAGGTAGATTACAGTCGGATTCTGTGTAAATCTTGAATACAGAAATAATTTTTATACTATAGGTGAGAGAAAGTGATGGAGGGAGAGGAAAAACAGATAATTCATGCAGCCAAACAATGCATATGAATATACAGTGATGGAAAATAAGTATTTGAACACCCTGCTATTTTGCAAGTTCTCCCACTTAGAAATCATGGAGGGGTCTGAAATTGTCATCGTAGGTGCATGTCCACTGTGAGAGACATAATAAAAAAAAAAAAAATCCAGAAATCACAATATATGGTTTTTAAACTATTTATTTGTATGATACAGCTGCAAATAAGTATTTGAACACCTGTCTATCAGCTAGAATTCTGACCCTCAAAGACCTGTTAGTCTGCCTTTAAAATGTCCACCTCCACTACATTTATTATCCTAAATTAGATGCACCTGTTTGAGGTCGTTAGCTGCATAAAGACACCTGTCCACCCCATACAATCAGTAAGAATCCAACTACTAACATGGCCAAGACCAAAGAGCTGTCCAAAGACACTAGAGACAAAACTGTACACCTCCACAAGGCTGGAAAGGGCTACGGGGAAATTGCCAAGCAGCTTGGTGAAAAAAAGGTCCACTGTTGGAGCAATCATTAGAAAATGGAAGAAGCTAAACATGACTGTTAATCTCCCTCGGACTGGGGCTCCATGCAAGATCTCACCTCGTGGGGTCTCAATGATCCTAAGGAAGGTGAGAAATCAGCCCAGAACTACACGGGAGGAGCTGGTCAATGACCTGAAAAGAGCTGGGACCACCGTTTCCAAGGTTACTGTTGGTAATACACTAAGACGTCATGGTTTGAAATCATGCATGGCACGGAAGGTTCCCCTGCTTAAACCAGCACATGTCCAGGCACATCTTAAGTTTGCCAATGACCATTTCGATGATCCAGAGGAGTCATGGGAGAAAGTAATGTGGTCAGATGAGACCAAAATAGAACTTTTGGGTCATAATTCCACTAAACGTGTTTGGAGGAAGAAGAATGATGAGTACCAACCCAAGAACACCATCCCTACTGTGAAGCATGGGAGTGGTAGCATCATGCTTTGGGGGTGTTTTTCTGCACATGGGACAGGGCGACTGCACTGTATTAAGGAGAGGATGACCGGGGCCATGTATTGCGAGATTTTGGGGAACAACCTCCTTCCCTCAGTTAGAGCATTGAAGATGGGTCGAGGCTGGGTCTTCCAACATGACAATGACCCGAAGCACACAGCCAGGATAACCAAGGAGTGGCTCTGTAAGAAGCATATCAAGGTTCTGGCATGGCCTAGTCAGTCTCCAGACCTAAACCCAATAGAGAATCTTTGGAGGGAGCTCAAACTCCGTGTTTCTCAGTGACAGGCCAAAAACCTGACTGATCTAGAGAAGATCTGTGTGGAGGAGTGGTATATAGTCTAAAATTGATTCAGGGGTTCCCAAGCTATGGATCATGACCCTATGATTTGTAGCTTGATGTAAAATGGAAAGAGACATCCTGAGAGACATCCACAATTATCTTCGTAGCTTTCCTCAGTTAATTTGAAAACAAATATTACAACTATTTTGCTGTGTATCAACACATTAAATGTGCTACTAATCTTTTTGGCTATCCAGATAGGGTGCAATAAAAACATGTCTCTCTCACATAGGTCATATTAAAGCTTGCATGAAAATGAGCATGTGGTAAATAATAAGGTAAAACGAGGGTAAAAAAGGTTTTTTTTTTTTTTTTTTTATAAAACAGGGTCTGGTTTTAAACATTTAATAACAACAATAACCATTTTCCCAGCATCATGAAAGCGGAAACATCTCATTACCCAGCAAATGGTGCTAAGTGTGGATCGCTTCCAGACCTGATCTAAACTGCACCAGGGTTTAATTAAAGCAAACCCCAGGCCAAAAAAAAAGAACAGTGATCAGTTCTCTGGACTCATATCTATGCCAAGTTTTTTTTGCTCAATCACTGTTAACCAATTATGATACATTGTGATCCTGTTGTGAGTGGTCTCCTCCAGAATGACTCCGCCCCCATCCATAGGTCACATGGTCATACTGAATACTTTGGTAAAGCTAAAAATAATAGAAATCATATGGTTTGCCCTTGAAATTCACCAGAGCTCAACTCAGTTAAAAAACCTATAGGAGATTTTGGTATGATCTATTGTATTAAACAGTGCTCTCTAGCATCATCAATACACCATCTGTGGGAATGTGTTTTGGGAGAACAATGTTCATATCTCCAGTTCTGGTCCAGACATTCAGAATCAATATTGAGGTGAACTGAAGCTTTACTGAGACTTTTTGTTTGATTTTTTTTCCCTCTTTAATTTGTCACCTTCTCTGGATGTTTCTTTTATCACCTTTTCTTGTATAAAACATTTCTATTACTTTTATTATTATTTTAGTTTATTTAAACTCAACAGGAAAACTTATTTTAGTAAGTACTTCCTTGTCTAAGTTGTTACTATAGAACTTATTTCATCTGAAAAATAATTATTAGCAATAAGAACAATGTTTTTATTGTTGTTGTTCAATATTCACAAATATATTCTGGTGGGTGGAGAGAAGAGAGAGAGAGAGAGAGAGAGAGAGAGAGAGAGAGAGAGAGAGAGAGAGAGAGAGAGAGAGAGAGAGAGAGAGAGAGAGAGAGAGAGAGAGAGAGAGAGAGAGAGAGAGACTCTAACATTGCTCCAAAGACTGTCTTACAGCATATCCAGGCTCAGGGCCTTCCCTTATGAATGGAATTCACAAATCCCACATTTAAAAAGAAGAAAGAGAAAATAAATGTGGATTACAGTGGATCATTCTGTCCCTCTTTCTCTCTCTCTTTTTTCTTGTAATTTTTTTCTCTTTTCTCCTCTTACACACACAACAGATTAAACACATGGACAGATTAAAGAAGCCTTGAACTCTGAGCGTAGATAATTGATTTTTGTCATAATTGAAGCAACGGCGGCTCATTCAAGAGAGGAAAAGCTTTACTGGCTTCAATGCTGCTGCAGTTGCTGTTTTTCTGGAAGAGAAAAATAAATCCCTCCAAGTCGTGCACTTCCAGGTCTCCAGAGAGGCCACTGGAATCCACTTTAGAGTTTGACAATACTGTTGCGATGAGTTACGCAACTACACAGACACGGGATGGGACGCACACACAGTGTGCTGCTAATAATCCAAACAAGTAAAGAGGATTGATCCCATTTTTTTCTCTCTCTCTCAGATGAAGAGGGAAAAGATGAAAGTCATTCAGAACAGCAAAGAAATGTGTGTGTGTGTGTGTGTGTGTGTGTGTGTGTGTGTGTGTGTGTGTGTGTGTGTGTGTGTGTGTGTGTGTGTGTGTGTGTGTGGGAGAGAGAGAAAGAGGATGGGATTTTGCAGTGTCAAAGTGTCATTTGTAATTTATCAAATTTATTAAATTTGTTAAAAGAAATTCAAAAGGTCTCAATACATTTGTAAAAAAAAAACACCAACAAATAAGTTCATGTGATTCGATGATTTCAGTGTAACTCTTACATTCTGTACATTGAATTTAATAATATTAACATAGATGATTACAATAAAATAATACTAAATACTACTACTACTACTACTACTACTACTACTACTACTACTACTACTAATAATAATAATAATAATAATAATAATAATAATAATAATAATGATAATAATAATGATAATAATAATAATAAGAGGAATAAATTAAAATAAATCTTATCTTTAAGATATTTACATGAATCAGCCTTGTTTTGAGCACATCTGACCTTCGTCTTCTTTTTTTCGGCTGCTCCTATTTGAGCACATCTGACCAATAATACTAAATTATTCATATGGCCAAAAGTGTGTGGACACCTGACAATCACACCCACACATTGTTCTTCCCCAAACTGTTGTTACAAAGTGGGAAATTTTGTATGATATCTATAAATACTGTAACATAAACATTTTTATTGACAGGACGCCCAAACCTGTTCCACCGTGACAATGCCTGTTGAAGTAGAAAAACGTTTTTAGGTTATGTATGTAACACTAGTTCCCTGAGGGAACGAGACACTGCGTCGAAACGCTTTGCGTTCCCAAAGCGTTTCGACACAGCTCGAGGTTCCTGAAAGGGAACTTGTCTGTCTTGCACAGAATCTTGACCTCACCCCACGGTACACCAATTTGATGAACTAAACATTTACAGGCCTAATTACCACTCTCATGTAGCTGAACAAACACAAATCTACTCAACCCATAATGAAAACCTTCCCAGAAGAGTTAAGGACAAAATCTGTACTGGATTTTCAAAAGAAAACATAGGTATGATAATCAGGTATACATTACTTTTAACCATACACTGAGCAGACATAGCATTATGATATAAAATTATGAGCGGTGAAGTGAACAACACACTCTCTTCATCATGTTATTGGGTGAGGATCTGTTAGTGGGTGGGAAATATTAGGCAGCAAGTGAACGAGTTTGACAAGGGCCAAATTGTGATGGTTAGACAACTGGGTCAGAGCATCTCCAAAACTTGCGGGATTTAGTGTCTACCAAAATTGGTCAAACAAAGGAACAGTGGGGCCCGTGTGGTCCAAACCAACAGACAGCTACGGGAGCTCAAATAGCTGAAGAATATAAAGCAAAAGGGGAACAACACTATATTAGGCAGGTGGTAATAATGTTATGCCTGATCAGTGTTTAATGGATTTATGATGGCTAAATTTACTCTGACACTGACCAGCAGTAACCCCTTACTGTAAATGAATGAATAAATGAAATATTGCAATCAATCAATCAATCAATCAATCAACCAATCAATCAATCATTTTAGTGCTCCAAGACAAAAACTACTGGAAGTGAAATAGAACTTTAAAGTTTAATCTTGACAAATATCATTTTAATATTGGTCTGTAGATATAATTAAAGCACACACACAAAAAGTGTTCAGCAACTTATAAGGATATAGTAACTGTACATACTTTTCATATAAATGTATGGAATAAGTGGGTAATTTCTATAATTTTTGACAAATCTTTCCATTAGGGACTGTAATGCAAACGAGATTAACCAAGATGTTCAACGTTGTAACCCAACAAGAACCGTAGCTAAATTTATGGAACCAAATTCTAGATTTAAATCAGAATTTCAGAAGTTACAATGTTGTACGCATGATTGTGTGCTATTGTGCTACAAATTCTCTTTCTGATCATAAACTCTCTCTCTCTCTCTCTCTCTCTCTCTCTCTCTCTCTCTCTTCTTCTATCTCTCTTTCTCTTACACACACACACACACACACACACACACACACACACACACACACACACACAGATATCTACTCTACGGCTAGCTGCTTCAGCTGAAAAAAAAAAGGATCCTCAACAATTTTACACACATAAGCACACACACACAAGCCCTTGCACACAAACCAGTCATCCATTTCACTGTCACATGACTTGAGGGGACAGTGCACATTAATAAATTCATTTCATTATTATGCATGGCTTCATATTCTGTATGATGGATTTAAGAAAACACAAATCATGCATTTTCCACGGAGGACAAACAAAGATGTGTGACACCACCAAAATAAGACATGATCAATCACCTGCTAATTTATTTACATCCCCCCTCTACAACCACTGTCTGATATGATGAATCACAGATATGCACACCACATGCATATATGCTTATAGTAACCAAAACCATGCGCCGCTTCTAAAATAACCCAATAAAGCAGATATATTGACATTCACTCTACGTCCTCAATTATATGTAGTATAATGATGTTTCTAAAATTATTAGAACTGCAGTACTTGAATATGTGTGTATGTCATATGAAGTTAAGCAGCAGTTAACTGCTAAGAGCTAACACAATTAATATTACAATCTAATTCCAGTACAGTGCGTATGCTGTTAGTTAGTCATTTCAATGAACTCATTATTGATCAGCACTAATGCAAAACTATGCAAACACCACTATAAGGTCACCTAAAATGCTCCCTCAAGTATTTCCCAAACCTAATTAAACCTAATCAATTGGGTGGCAATTAACTAATTTATTCCCAGCATGCATCAGTCCCATCCAGATGGTCCTGATTTAAAACACCCACACAAAAAACATGAAAGGTCTTATTTATACATGTGAAAATACAAGGTCAGCACTGGTTTGCTTAAATCATATGTGATAATCATCATTGTTTTAAGGGATTTTTCTAATGGCTTTTGTGTGTGTGTGTGTGTGTGTGTGTGTGTGTGTGTGTGTGTGTGTGTGTGTGTGTGTGTGTGTGTGTGTGTGTGTGTGTGTGTGTGTGTGTTTGTGTGTGTGTGTGTGTGTGTGTGTGTGTGTGTTTGTGTGTGTGTGTGTGTGTGTGTGTGTGTGTGTGTGTGTGTGTGTGTGTGTTTGTGTGTGTGTGTGTGTGTGTGTGTGTGTGTGTGTTTGTGTGTGTGTGTATATCAATCAATCAATCAATCAAAATATAATATATATATATAAATATGTTTATATAGGCCATGTTTTTCTATCTTTGTTATAAATGACTATAGGAGTATCTGACAAATATGACAATTTAGTTTCTTGTTTGAGTGAAGCACAATTAACTGAATTAACCAGCTGCAATAATAATTGCCCATGTAAAGTCCTGATAAGTATAGCAAGAAATGTGTAGCAGTGTAAATGAGAGATGGTGCAACTATTTTTAATACTGGTAATATAAAATAATGATGCTAATGCCTGGGTTGTTCCTTATTAGGGTTTGAAGGTTCCAAATAGTGATCCCTACACTTTCAGCCTTCTGAGAGACTTTACTGTCCACAGTATCGGTACAGTGCGCAGCAAACACACATGAACGCAGAACTGTGGTTGCCCTGTTTTTGCAAACTGCCAGCCAGAAAAAGCTTTCAGTCAAGCCTAACGCTCAGAGAAAAAAAACCTGTGAACCGATATTAAATAAGTATATCACGCTTATAAAAAAAAAAACGTGTAATATATACAGTGCAGTGTATTTAATTTTATACTGATACAGTAAAAAACATTAGCAAGGACAAAACTCTTGGTTTAATAAATGGTGTGTTCTGTATGTTTGTGGTTTTTAAAAATATCTACTTTGTGGATGAATATACCAAATATATTTCAAAATATCGATAAATATACAGTCCACTGGTACTCACACGACTTTAATATTATTTGTTAGATAAAGTATAGTGTAGTAAAATGTTCATTTACATAGCTTTTTCAACATCTTTGTGTGTGTGTTGTGACTATGTATCTACCTTAAATTATCTTAAAAGGTGCTTTAGTATTATTAAAAATATTATAGATTTCCAGGTAAGTGCAATTGCAGGTACTGTGTGTCTGTGACCACCAGGTCATTTATGACCACCAGGTCATAAATACCAATGCTATAATAGCATATATAATTTCTATACAATATACACCATGTGTCGTTACTGTAATGATTTTCAGTCATTGTTGTGCTCAAAATGCACTAAATAATATAGTGTTATACAATAATTAAAAAAAAATTCTGCTGGAATTGGTGCATGTGTGTGTGTGTGTGTGTGTGTGTGTGTGTGTGTGTGTGTGTGTGTGTTGTGATTGTGTTTAAAATCCTGCCCTAGAAACATGTGTTGCAAAAACAAAATTTAGATTTTTTATTTTAAAATATAATGTACAAGGCAGAAAAATGCCATGCAATCAAAGCTAACCAACAGGAGTGTATATATATATTGTTAAAGCGGCAGTAAATTAATCTGATTTCCCGACTTTTTTCAATCGTTATTTTTAAGACAGAAAGGTAAGAAGATGAGGGGAAAAAGAAGCCACACACCCAGGATATATTGCTCAAAGACATGAATATGCAAGGAGTTGGAATATTCCGTGGGATTCATCACTAATGTTTCTGCCAATTACAAGGCATGCCATGCCACTGATTAATGAATATTCAATGCTGAGTGATGTGCAGACTCAGGGCAGCCCAGGGCCTCTGTCCCCATTTTACTGTCTCATCAAGCCACAGGAGTGGACACCTTCATCATACTGCTGAAGAGCTTGTCAGCCGTAAGACAAGCCGCTTCATAGGGTTGAACTAGTTAAATATGTGTTATATGAAGGTGTGTTAAAGTGATGGAATACTCCCCTGATCCAGAGAGCAAGCATTAAAGCATATTAAGTAGACATTTAGTCTTGTAAAGGAGGAGCCTTAAATTGGAAAGAAGACATAGGGGTAGTGCCTAGAAAGAGAATGAGGTCTGGGATTGTGCAGCATTAAAACCTGAGAGCAGGGTCTGATTAATTTGAAATTATATCATGTAATCAGCAGAATGTGGCTGAGGGAGAGTGTAGAGATTTTATCAACCATAAATCAAAAACAATTACATCATACTGTATATGGAGAAAGGCTTCCCATTGTGCAGGAAGTGAAAATTTTTTATCTAATCAGTAATAATCACTAAACCCAAATGGTTTAATTATAGCAGTATTTATGTTGTGGAAGTAATATCCATCAGATACAGATTATCTATAACATTGAAACCACCTACCTATATAGGCCAAAACACCTTGGACCCCAAAAACACTTCTGACTTATCGAAGCATGGACTCCACAAGACCAATAAATTGAAGGTGAGGCCTACAGGGATCTGACTTGTACACCATGGTAAATATGTCTCACCAATTCATTCTAATTTTATGATTATCTGTTTACAGCTTTTTATTAAAAAACAAGTGCATAAAAAATAAATAGTCCATGTTAATCCAGAAAACTAACTTTAATTAGGATAAAAGAGACAGAACATACACACATTAGGGAAATCATTACACATTAAAACTAATTTAAAGAACACCTACAGATCCAGTACAATAAAACGCTTAATTAAATCCTAAAGATGTCACAGCCACCCTTGAGAGGAACAAAGTTAACCATGCTCTCCTTTATGGTAAGAATGCAATGTTGAAATAAGAGCTTGCATGTCTATCCAAATATTACATCAATAACTGGTCACTGGTTTGTTCCCATGTGTTTATAGATTCTTTGCATATGTGTAAGAGAATATAGTCTACTATCAGTATTAATAACTTTCGATACTAATTCTAACTAATGGTCCATAAACTGTGCTATATGTTTATATAAGAGCTCATATAAAAAAATTTTTCCAGGACAAAATTAAACAGCTGTACATTTGTAAATAGGGTGATTGCTATCTGTGGACTCATAAACGGTAATGAGATGAACTGCTAATGTTTGTGAAGGCTAATCACCTAATTGTGCTAAGTAATTCTCAGTGAAATGGCGGAGGTTAATGAACCATTAGAGCACAGGGTTCCAATCCTAGTCCTGGAAAACACCCTGTCCTTCTCTAACTCAAGTGTGTTAGAGCAGGGGGAAAAAAGCTTAAATCTGATAAACAGTGGGAGAACATGGGAACCTGGAAACTCCCTTATTAAGAGAGATGTGTCTAAAATGTATAGGTGAATAGCAGCTCTATATTTACCTCCACAATTTGTTCTGGTGGTGGTGGTGGGAGGTGTGGTTATAGGGGGGTGGGGGTGTTGTGGTAACTGTCCATGGTGCTGAAAAATATTTCTGGTTACGTTTTGACTGTATATGCTGTTTAGAACTTTTATAGTCTCAAGACTTTTAATAAATATTGACTTTTTAAAAACTACTTGCAACAAACTAATTCCTGATCATTTTGTGTTATCATGTGTTCCCTTAATAATGCAAGCCAAGAATCCTGAAATCTTTTATCATTCTCACAGTATACAGACAGTAAAAAAATAATAACCCCCCAACACACACACACACACACACACACACACACACACACACACACAGCCTCACCCCTCCCTTTAACATGCCATAATTAGGAAATAACTTTGGTTCGATTTGATTGCTCTTCATTTGCTCCCTCCCCAAAGAGTAGTGATTAAATTATGCATATAAATAAGGCACTTACTAATTAAGCTAGCCAATGGGCAATTATTATTCAATTGTATGTAATTTCTTCTCATTTAAAAGGTAAATGAAAGCTGAGAGCAGTAATACAACATCCCTCTGTAAAAGCCTATTAAAACTTGAGACCACAGCTGATTACTGTACCTGTCCTGGTGATTGGAAAGTGTTTTAAAATAAGTAACTCAGCAAAACATAATTAAATATGTCAGTATTTTGCAGTAGATCATGTTTAATGTTTAGATTGTGCGTTAAAATGACAGGAAAGGGTTTTTTTGGGTGGGTGGTGAACAATGCTGTCCCCTAGAGGAGAGTGACACCCCCGTTCGGAGATGCAGCTGGTACACTGTAAACGTACCAAAGAACATCCACGCTCAGTTTAGTGTTCTTGAAAGTAATCAATGATTTCAATGCATACAAAAAAAAAAAAAAAAAATAGGTCTATATAAATGATTTAATCACGGTTCTCTCCATGGTCTCTGAGAAGCCTCAGGTCCTAAAGTCAGTCAGCACAAATTGCCACGATCATTTCCCGAGATTATTCTACGTGGCCTGTGGTTAGGTCAGAAGCCATATATAGAATGAATAAAGCTACGAATAGGTTGTATGGCCACCGGAACTTGTGTCTAGGTGCGGTATGTAAAATGAAGGAGTCTATTCCTGGGCCGTTGTGAATGCCTGCGTCAAAGCACTGATTTGTGCGTCAGACTCGCGTTTGTCGCCTCCTGTCGCATCTCTCGTTCCTCCAGCAAAATTGGTACGACCAAACCCCGGCGTTAATGAGCCCTTCCCCCACCTGCTCAGGACTTACCCAGCTGCTAAATATCGCTGTACAGTCTAATACGAGGGGGCGCTGGGCTGAGCCGCGGCTCTGGGGGTGGTGGAGATGGTGGCCTTAGTGTGTGTGTGTGTGTGTGTGTGTGTGTGTGTGTGTGTGTGTGTGTGTGTGTGTGTGTGTGTGTGTGTGTGTTTGTGTATGTGGGGGGTGATCCAGGGTATGTTAGGCGTGATTTAGTAAAAGGTTTTGTGGTAGATGTACTGTGTACTGGTAGAATGGGCCTTTGCCTTTGTACTGGCGAGACTGGTGGAAACTGAGACACTTAAATCCTTTGTGTTTGGACTAATGATTTTTATTTCAATGATTTATATTTGGTTTTGCGATATAACAAATTTAAACAACCATTTCAATAATAATAATAATAATAATAATAATAATAATAATAATAATAATAATAATAATAGTAAAACTAACAGACATTTGCCAGACAGACAGACAGACAGACAGACAGACAGACAGACAGATAGATAGATAGATAGATAGATAGATAGATAGATAGATAGATAGATAGATAGATAGATAGATAGATAGATAGATAGATAGATAGATAGATAGATGCTTTATTAAAAGTATAAAGTTGTGTATAAAAGTGTTTATTTATTTATTTGTCTGTTTGTTTGTTTGTTTGTTTGTTTGTTTGCTTTCTTGCTTGTTCCTCACTCAAATGAGTTTGTCTCACAGGCCTCCTGCAAGCATCAATGTGACTTAATGAATCGAGGATGGTGAAACGCATTTAAAAAAAAAAAAAAGAAAAAGAAAAACCACGCAGCAAACTCAGTCTCCGGTGGGTATTTCCTATCTGTCAGCCTTTCCCAAAACTTGATTGGTGGTTGTCACTGGCGACGCGCGCGATGACGTGTCTAATTCCAGAGCACGTGGGTGGCGATGAGCGGCGCTCCCATAAACAAAGACACATTGGCGCGGCGCGCTAGTCTGGAGAGGAGCACCGCGCGCGCTTCGCCTTTTTTCTTCCACCGTCTCACCGACTCGACTTCTAGCTCGCGCTGGACATTTTCACACACGAACCTACACACACACACACGCATGTTTTTTTTTTTTTTACACTGTAGCAACCTGCGAGTGTATGGATACGATGCAACTTTTCTGATGGTGATTTAAAGGTATGTCATCGCTGTGTGTATGTGTGTGTGTGTGTGAGAGAGACGTTTTTGCGTGCATGCATTTTGCTTGCAGCTGTGCAGTAAAGATGATCGCGCGTTGTTGGAAATACTTTTTTTTTTAAAGAAATCTGTGGCTCTTTGGGTTTGTCATGTAAACCTGAGAGGTGATGAGGATGCAGAGATGTTTGTGTGAGAGAGAGTGACACTTGCTCGAGTTTTGCTGGTTTCCTCTGAACGCGCAACAAGCATGCAGCAACTTTGCCAAATGTTCCACTGTTGACAAAGTCACCAAAAGCTGAATTTTTGCATGCATTCGACATGTAATGTCATAAGATAGAGCAAGGAATATTGCATTAACCCAAACAGTAGTTCAACTGGACACATTGACGGACCTTGTGCATGCTATTTTATCAGTGGGAAACTTCTCAAGGATGCACTATGCAGAGTTCGAAGTGACGGATTGCAATGATTGTCACTGCTCACTGGTGCCATGTGTAGCTCTCATAGCAAATGTATTGGAATCGCTTATCTGAGTAAGAAGTTGTGCTTTGCTTCAGGAAGCTGAATCCGGACTGTATCTCGAACCCTGCTTTGTTACCTGAAGCTGACAGCCTCGTGCGTTTTGAGTGGCGACCAGAAAGAGTCCCACGGCTGAAGGTACTGCAATTTTGAAACGTTTTGAAAAGTTGTTTGCAATAATAGTTGTGTAGTAATTTATCTTACTGACCATATATAGCTGTTTAGAGTCATTTACAGTTTTGAGTAATATAAGGTCGAGTCAAAGCTTGGTGCTTGTGGAGTACAGCTACACGTTGTAAAAAGTTCATATTCCAGGCGTTTTGTTGCGAATGTTTATATTTGCATCTATTTTCATTGTTTTTCTTTCTTTCTTTTCTTTCTTTTCTGTTGCAGCCATGCCCTGCGTTCAGGCTCAGTACGGCTCGTCGCCGCAGGGCGCGAGTCCCGCCTCGCAGAGCTACAGCTACCACACGAGCGGCGAGTACAGCTGTGACTTCCTTACCCCCGAGTTTGTGAAGTTCAGCATGGACCTGACCAACACCGAGATCACGGCCGCTACCACATCTCTACCCAGCTTTAGCACGTTTGTGGACAGCTACAACCCGGGCTACGACGTCAAACCTCCGCCGTGTCTGTACCAGGTGCCCCCTGCGCACGCGTCCGAGCAGCCCTCTATCAAAGTGGAGGACGTGCCCATGCACGGGTACCATCACCACCATCACCACCACCCTCATCCTCAGCAGCAGCCGCAGGGGCACCTGGGCCCCCAGTCGGAGGACGTGATGGCGCACTCCGGCTCCCTGTACTTCAAACCGTCCGCGTCGCCGCACGCGCCTGGCGGCGGCCCGAACTTCCAGGTGCAGCCGAGCCACGTGTGGGAGGACGCGAGCTCGCTGCACGCCTTTCACCAGAACTACGTGGCGGCCGCCTCGCACGCCATGGAGCAGCGCAAGAACCCCGTGTCGCGCCTCTCGCTTTTTTCCTTCAAGCAGTCACCCCCGGGGACGCCCGTGTCCAGCTGCCAGATGCGCTTCGACGGCCCGCTGCACGTGGCCATGAGTCACGAAGGCCCCGGCGGCGTGCACCGGACCTTGGACGCGCAAAGCTTTGCGGTGCCCGGCGCCGTGCGTAAGCAGGCGGGAGTCGCGTTCCCGCATTCCCTGCAGCTCGGCCACGGACACCAGCTCCTCGACGCGCAAATGCCGTCGCCACCGTCCAGAGGCTCGCCGTCCAACGAGGGGATGTGCGCCGTGTGCGGAGACAATGCGGCTTGCCAGCATTACGGCGTCCGCACGTGCGAGGGATGCAAAGGCTTCTTCAAGGTGAGCTCACTTTCATGCTCTTAGGGATGCTGAGTTTTGATGGATGAGGGCTCATCGTTAGGGCGCTGGAACTACTCCAATGGCACCTGTTGACTTATAGTGTTTATATTCAATTATTACTCCCTTAATAAATTTTTTTTGTTTATGCAAAATATGTAAAAGGAAATTTTCCATTTATGTGACATGTATATAATAATTAATAATATATATGATTAAAATTGTGATTATTATTGATATTATGAAAGCTAATGAAAATAAGAACCTCTTCGCTCATTGCTTAATTAGCCACTCTTCCTTGCAATTAAACAGACTTTACTCTATGACCTATTAGTGCTGTGTGTGTGTGTGTGTGTGTGTGTGTGTGTGTGTGTGTGTGTGTGTGTGTGTGTGTGTGTGTGTGGGATCAATCCGTCCTCTCTCGGTGATTATGATATGTGATCAGATCGCGTTTTATTGAACTTAATAATAAAATAAGAATTTTTTTGTTGTTGTTTTTTGTTTGTTCTCTTTTGTTTGGGTTGATCTAGCGCACAGTGCAGAAGAATGCGAAATACGTGTGTCTGGCAAACAAAAACTGTCCTGTTGACAAACGCCGGAGAAACAGGTGTCAGTACTGCCGCTTCCAAAAGTGCCTAGTTGTCGGGATGGTTAAAGAAGGTAGATATAAATTCTTGAATAAAGTCATCACTGAATGTGTTTTTTTAATTATCAACCTTTTAAACCTTCACACTCTTTTGGTGCAATCATTTTTTTTTTAATTCAATGTATGTATGTGTTTATTTAGTTGTCCGGACTGCCAGTTTGAAGGGCCGGAGAGGTCGTTTACCTTCCAAACCCAAAAGTCCACCGGATGCGGCCCCTCCATCACCCCCAGTCAGCCTCCTCAGTGCGCTGGTCAGAGCTCATGTGGACTCCAACCCCAACATGTCCAACCTGGACTACTCGAGGGTGAATCTCACACTATTGTCTTCTCATCGAGCCCTTCCTTGGGAATGTACAACACAATCACTCAGTGTTTAATGAATCCACGCAGTGTTCATCGGTGCGCAAGAATCTCGTGGGCGTTAATTCAATGTTGCATGAGTTAATCAAACAATACGCCATGCTAAAACACTGACTTTTGCGCTCGAGTCATTTCCAAGTGGGGTCTCCAGAATAGGTGAAGTTGGTGTCAAAATTCTGAATACTTTGAACGATTTCTGAATGATGTGCCCGATGGCACGAGCTGCAAACATTTGATAGAGGCCTCATGTTTTACTTATTAATACACACTCAGTAAAACACACCAATTCAATTATCCGAGGTGGAAAACAAAGTGCATGGAAGCTGCTCTTCTGTTAACACAGGACTCCAGCGATTTCACAACTGATATGTTTTTTAGAAGCGATGCTCATTAAGCCGCCACCTTTTTTTTTGGAAACTGAAACTCAAATTTGCCTTTGCAGTTTCACGCGGGACCTGATTACCAGCTGACCGGAGACGACACGCAGCACGTGCAGCAGTTTTACGACTTGCTCACGGGATCGATGGAGATCATCCGCGGCTGGGCCGAGAAGATCCCGAGCTTCACCGAGCTGACCAAACAGGACCAGGACTTGCTGTTCGAGTCCGCCTTTCTCGAGCTTTTTGTTCTGCGCCTCGCCTACAGGTATAATAATAATAATAATAATAATAATAATAATAATAATAATAATAATAATAATAATAATAATAATAATAATAATAAGAGATGCGAAATAATATTATTAATAAATTAAATAATAAAAAAATATATAAAAAAAGATGATTAGCATAATTATGATGATAGGTGTTATAAAACGTGAAATAAAATCAATATATATTTTGCTTGTAAACAACAACATCGTAATAATAATAATAATAATAATAATAATAATAATAATAATAATTATTATTATTATTATAATTATAATAATAGTACTGATTTTTGATAAACACATTTTCTACAATTTTCCTCCTAAGTTTTTTTTTTAATTTTTTTTTTTAAGAAATTATTTGCCCAAATTAATTTCTAATAAAATAATAAAAAAGTAAAAATAAGTCCCACATATCTTAAGGCGCAGAAGTGAAGGTTATTAAGGGTAATCTCTTACAGGAAAAAGTGGGGTGGGGGTGGGGGGGGGGTGGGGTTTGGGGTTAAAACTACCATTATCATGTCTACTATCCAATCTTGTTCGGATCTTCAACTCATAACTAAACTCATATTTTGTATTTCTTTTTATTAAATCTGTTCTGGGTACAAAATATACAAATTTGAAAGAACCACAAACACTAGTACAGTTCCTGCCAAACAATTTAGTATTTACAGAACCTGGCTGTATATGAAGGGAGATTTAATGCACTGATTTGATTGAGATGATAAATGTACTGCTGAAAAGAAGCTCATTGCTCATTTTGTCTTCTCTCAGGTCCAATCCGATGGAAGGAAAGCTGATCTTCTGTAACGGCGTGGTAATGCACCGGCTGCAGTGTGTGCGCGGGTTCGGCGAGTGGATCGACGCCATCGTGGAGTTCTCCTCTAACCTCCAGAGCATGAACGTGGACATCTCGGCCTTCTCCTGCATCGCCGCGCTCGCCATGGTCACAGGTGCGGCAATGCACCCAAAAGCTGCATGCGAGCACAACGACTTTTTTTCCCTTTTAAATAGAAGATGCTAACACAGGGCTGCACAGGAAATAAGGATTACTCAAAAAAAAGCCATTTATTTATTTATGCATCTAAATGTTTTTAACCCATTTGTCCGAAAAAAATGAACAACGCAGGAATTTTATTTGCCCCTCATGTCCGTGTGGGTTCATTCCAACCTTCCCAAAACATGCACACTAGACGATTGGTAATGTTTAAATTGCCCCTGCATATCTGCAAGTTTGGTTGTGTGTGTGTGTGTGTGTGTGTGTGTGTGTGTGTGTGTGTGTGTGTGTGTGTGTGTGTGTGTGTGTGTGTGTGTGTGTGTGTGTTCCCGTGTGTGTGCCCGCGCGCGCGCGCGTGTCCAGCGATGCCATCTCATCCAAGCTGCGTTCCCGAAACTGCGCTCAGTTTTTCACCAAGACTGATGATGAATATATGCATGCACCACGTTGCCTCATCTAACCAGAATATTATTATATATTAATAAAATTAATAACAATAATAATACAAAAAAAAGCAGGAGCAAAACAAAAAAGGAGGAAAGAACACGCACACTCTCCTTGCGCTAATCCTAAAATCTTAGCAACCTTTTTTTTTCTTCATTGATGCTTGCAATCGAGTTTTCGATTATGATCAATCAGATTTGTTATTTTTTTTTCTAATCACATTACATATCAAGATGCTGATATTTATGCAATGCAGGCTGGCATGCCCACTATTCCTTACGCGCTAACCTTTTTTCCCATTTCATGTTTTTTTTTTTTTTTGCAGAGAGACACGGGCTTAAGGAGCCGAAGAAAGTTGAGGAGCTCCAGAATAAGATAGTGAACTGTCTAAAGGACCAGGTGGCGTTTAATGGCGCTGCTCTTAACCGCCCCAACTACCTTTCCAAGCTGCTGGGGAAGCTGCCGGAGCTGCGCACTCTGTGCACACAAGGCCTGCAGCGCATCTTCTACCTGAAACTGGAAGACCTGGTGCCTCCTCCTGCAATAATCGACAAACTGTTCCTCGACACGCTGCCGTTTTAAAACAAACAAACAAAAAGACAATGAAAGACAGAGACTTCTTTTTTTTTTCTCTCTCTCAAAAAGACCTCAACGAACTTCCATAGACTCCTTTTAAGAGTCAGAAAACTACTGATTTTTTTATTATGAGTATAAATATTATTATTATTTTCA
This sequence comes from Silurus aristotelis, assembly GCF_946808225.1. NCBI lineage: Eukaryota > Metazoa > Chordata > Actinopteri > Siluriformes > Siluridae > Silurus > Silurus aristotelis. The sequence continues at coordinate 27,199,999 of NC_139576.1, read as the reverse complement.
TTCTACAAAGGACATTGGCAGTCCACCAGATGGAAAACACACACACACACACACACACACACACACACACACACACACGCACACACACACACACACGCACGCACGAGCGCGCGCGCGCACAGACGGTTATGCATGCATTTTCATTTCAGCTCTCTTTGCAATTTCATGTCATTTAATTAAACCTCCCATACGGATAGATGGATAGATAGATAGATAAATAGAGAGAGAGAGAGAGAGAGAGAGAGAGAGAGAGAGAGAGAGAGAGAGAGAGAGGGGGGGGGTTCAGTTGCTCAGTTCTTAAAGCAACTCTTGGACTGCTGTTGAGAAAATAAATCTGCAAAAAACATTAACTCTGTTTTTTTTTTTTTTTTTTTTTTTTTTGACTCCAAAACACTTTTTTCTTAACTCATTGGAAAAACGCACATGATCTGTATTATAACCGTATTATACTACACGCAGGATAGGTTTTTTTCTGTCACTGAAGTGTATAAAAAAGAGCCATTTCTATCTTCTTTTCTTTTTCATTTGTTTCTTTCTATTTAATTTTTGAATAACTTGTGCCTGTGTATTTCTGTCAGGATCGCAGCGGAGGCCACGCATGTTGTAGAAGACTATAGGCACTTGCTATCGAGGTGATGCTGTCTATATAAAACATGATTATTCATATTATTCCGGACACTATGTAGTCTGCTAGATTTTATAAAAAAAAACAAAAAAAAAGAAGAAAAAAAAAAAACAGAGAAAAGATACAATTCATAGTACTGAGACAACTTTTCTGTATAGATGAGGAGGAGAAAGACTATTTAATCTGTATATAAGTAAAGAAAAAAAATCTGAAAGGCCCCAAATTGTTTGTAAGACTGTCAGCCATTTCCTTGTTTGTACGTGTTGTATGTATTGTTGCTGTTTAATATAAATGTTTCTATATTTATGATTTGATTTTTTGTTGTCGTTGTTGTTGTTGTCGTTGCCAAGAGTTTAGAATCATGGTGTAGTTTGGATTATTTTAGATTTCAACATTCACATTGTCCTTGTTTTGCATTTTTTTCGTTTTTGTTTATTTGTTTTATTTCTCTTATATATGTCAGCTACGGTTATGAGTCATTTCCCATTTGAGAATTTATCATATGTATATGTACATATATACATATATATAATATATATCTATATTCATATAGGTGTGTGCAGAGCATCACTGCCCTTTTTTTCTATGGTGTAATTTCAATCCCAATCCGAATAAAAAAAAAATAATAAAATCAACGCGAAAAAGGAATATTTAATGTTTGCAAAATAAAACTTTGAAACATTTCTTTTCTTTATTCAGGCACAGTTTTTTTTATCGCCTTCAAAACAAACAAACAAAGAATTTTTTTAACCAAAAAGAAAAAGTTTTTCATATATGAGAGTACAGTGATCAAGTTAACCTTCAACAAATCAGATAACAGGACACTTATGTAATCAAACGGACAACGAAGAGTCAAGTCTGATCTTCAATGTGATTAAATTGTTTTCTGGGATTTCGATATCAGTCATCTTTTTTTGGAGTCAATTACAGCTGTTATTAATCATCCATGGCAGAGCTGCTATTTAAAATGTTTAGGCAAAAATAGGATGTGAATGTAAAAAGTTTATATTTATTGTTCAAATGTTCACTGATTCAAAAACACAAATCAAAACTTTTAAAGTTGTGATGTGTGCTTCTAGTTTTAATTATCCGTCCGAATAATGAAAGTTTGTCAATTTAATAATTTACATTCGATAAATTATCTTTTATTTTTGCCCATCGTGAAATCAGACACGTCAGTGTGAAGCAAAAGTAATGAAGAAAACCCCGACAATTAAAACTCTTTAACCTTTTTTACATTTTTTACATTTTTTTTTACGAATAATAAAGGACAAAGACACCAATAATGTAAAAAAAAATTAAATAAATAAATAAAAAATCAGAGCTCAAAATGAAAGTTCTGTGAAATTGTTCTATGATTAAGGATAATGTGCATAATACAAAAAAAAATCAACAAATTGGAAAATCGCAGCGTTTTTGAAACCAAGTTCCATAAAAACATAAACTTTATATGGAATCTTTACTTTATATTTATCGGAAATTAATAAATGTCTATTGAATATTGCTTATATTATGCAATATCCTTGATTTAGGATTTGAAAGCATAAACGGACAAAAATAATAATAAACAAAAGCAGATGTAAAGATTTACTGATGTAAAGTGACATTGCAATCAAAATAACCGTAAGATGTTCACTTTTCAAATAATCTTCAAATAACCCAATTGCATTTTATAATAATAACTCAAATCATGAACTTCTAATTTGCTATAAGTTCCATCTTCCAAACCATTATTTTCTGGGTGATCAATTGAATCTGGAGCTCATAAAAGTTTCCTTTTACATGTGCATTTTGTATTACATAATGCATACATTTTTGTTTTTCAAAAATGTGATTAGACCCAGTAAATAAATAAATAAATAAATAAATAAATAATACGAAAAAAATCAGAAAATAAGTATTTTATTCAAAATCTAATTCTAAGATCAAAAATATAAAATGTATGAATCTGAGATATTTTATGTGCACCAGGGAGAGATTTATCTCTCATTTTCTCTCTTTTTTTTTTATTAATACAATCTTTCGGATATTCGTTATTAAAATGTAATATATATTTACATGACAGTTTTGTTGAGTTTTTAATTGTATTAAAAAATATATATAATGAGAAAAATATAAAGCTTTTGTAGGACAGCTATATGTCATATATGTGCGATTTTTTCACTCTCTAATATGTAATGAATTCAGCTCTCAGGAGCGAGACTTATAGAGCAGCTCTAAGATGAAATACTTGTGCGCTCTGCTCTTATTTCCCTTTCTATCATTCCTTAAAGCCTTTTCTAGAGTTTTCTAATATTACACTCATTTATTGTTCAAACAAAATACAAAGAGTACCTAAAGACAAAATGTATGGACATGTGGAGTTTATTAGTTTTCAAGTAGTTCAATAAAAAAAAGATATCAGAAAAAAAAAAACATTGCAAATAGAGAAAAAGTATCAATTCAAGAATGTATGTTGTTACTCCAACACAGGGCGCATTTTTCAGCTTGAACATTATTTCTCGGTCTTTTCCCTCAATGAAGGTGGCGCACGATGGCGCAGCGGGGTGGGTTAATGGCTCTTTGCTCCACCCTGAGCTCGGTGCTTTACCTATGGTTTGGGGTTCTACACGAATGTACTTCGACTGTGTGTGTGTGTGTGTGTGTGTGTGTGTGTGTGTGTGTGTGTGTGTGTGTGTGTGTGTGTGTGTGTGTGTGTGTGTGTGCGCATGCGTGTGGGATGCCATGCGTAAAATTCAGACTCTGGATCCACAGCTATCCCGACCAAGTGTTTACTGACGATGAGGAAATGTATCCATCTGGAATTCCTGGTTGCCAGATTGGGTGAGGATGATGGATAATTTCTGAGTAAATAAAAAAATAAAAAAAATAAAAAAACAAATAAATAAACAAACAAACAAACTATAATATGAATCCCTGGAAGGTCCAACTTAATTCCTTATAGTACACACACACACACACACACACACACACACACACACACACACACACACACACACACACACACACACACACACAGAGACAAATACACACACATACTTCTACATTGTGATTTAAGTACTAAGTTCTAGTGTTCTGCCTTTCATTCTTTAATAAAGGATACAGATTAGGACTTTTTCTTGTCACTGGGGCTGTACTGTATTTTTCTTTATCTATAATACGTACCTTTTACCTGGAAAAGTAACTATAGTGCACCATAATTAAACCCAATGAGCAAAGAATCTCAGCAATGATGAAGAGTACAGTTTAGCCCCCCCGTCAAGAGCATGCAATCATAGTGGTTATACAAACACTATTTAAGGTGCAGAAACTATGTAGTTATTGCACATATTGAATCATTTTGGGATACAGCACAACATCCACTTCCCTCTTGTCTTTCTAAGCATCTCTATTTTTTTTCCCCCTCAGCACTGTCATGGGTTTCTCTTCACATGATGTTCTCACAAAGCAGAGACCTGTCTGAATAATTAGATCATTGGCATACAAAAAAAGAGAAAAGAGACTAATTCCAAGTCAAATTAAGATTGCGCTCAAAAGCGCTTTGCTGACATTTAGCAGATCTGTGTGTAAGTGTGTGTGAGTGTGTGTGTGTGTGTGTGTGTGTGTGTGTGTGTGTGTGTGTGGGGGGGGGGTGCTTTCACTCTGTGTTGACTGAAGTAATCGGTTTGGTTGGTGAAAGCCTAATCTGCGCACAATGGGGGTGAAAAAAAAGAGGACATGTAGACTTGTGAGAATTACACATGTTAAGGGATTTTCAGTCAAGCTTTTAGAAGTTTAAAATAAGGAGACATAGCCTTTTTACACTGCCTTCATGCACACTGACAGATTATGGAAAGGGAAATGAGGAAATATCATGTGCTCTCATGCTCCCTTTGCTTCGCCTGCTCCTGTAGATAAAGAGGAAGATGACACCGGAGACACAGAAATAACACGTGCTCAGCCCTGCATGCAGCACTAAAGCAAATCCCACAGCCGCTCTGTCTTAAGTGCACAGACAGGTAGCTGCGGAAATTATAATGCAGCAGGCCACTTTAAGAGGCAGCGGAGAGCCCGAGAGGCCTAGTTTTAGTACTTAGAGGTCTAAAGCACTGTCATTAAATGGTGCAGCAATACTTTTTGGAACTTCGTGTGCCCTCTGAGTGAGTAGGGGTCAGCAGATGGGTCACACCAGAGTGACGTCCAGCACTTGTTAAAGTGGCCCAATTCAGCAGAAAATGTGCGATTCAATCTCAACAAGGGTTCAGCTGACCACATCTCTGGATTGTCGAAAGTCCACTTTGCATTACATAACACTTTTATATATAAGGTATTGATGCATATTGTTTTAATGTTAACGAAAACAAATACACATACAATTGGCATTAACATTCTCAGTAACATTAGTTTACACATTATAAACTGTAATTACAATGTCATATGAGTCAAACATTATTGTGTACACATTGCTATAGAGAATTGTGCTGTGGACAAAAACTTTCACTTTATTATTATTTCAAAATATTGAGAGGTGACTGCTGTCTGCCTACATATTTAATTTCTAAACAATATCTGAACAGTTTGTAAATGTTTAGCAGAAAAAGATTTCCGTTTTTGGTTTTCACTTTTGTTCAGATGGTCAAAGTCGTCCAGTTATTGTCCAGTTATTGTCCAGTTATTGTCCAGTTATTGTCCAGTTATTGTCCAGTTAATGTCCAGTTGCTGATTATGCTTACTAGACAAAAAAATCCATCACGGATTATTCTACTGACATATAATATGAAATGTTATATGATGAAGTCGATGATACTAAAATCTCACAAAAGTGTTTCAAACGTCAATGCATATTGAGGTTTCTTGATATTACTTAGGTGGCTAAAAAAAAAAAAAAAAAAAAGGACATACCTTTAGAAGCAACCTTGGTACTGAATGAAGCCAATTTTGTTTTTTTATATAATTTTTCAACGCAAGCATGCTCACTTTAACTTAAAAAAAAAAAGCTAGTTTCTGATTACTTAAACTGGGTGGATTGGGAGCACAGTAAACACTAAAATGTGCCTGAAGGTGTAACAGGACCAGGGTTTGGTGATTCAGATAACTGACTGCTTCCAGACTTAAGATATACTGTGTCTAAGCATTATTATAAAACTCTACCATCAATTATCACATGGGTATAGAATTTATAAAAAAAAATTGAAGCTTTAGCAACAATCTCGAAACACCAAGATCAACTGCCATGTAATTGGCAAGATTATGAACAGGGACCACATTCTCCACAAATCCCCTGCACAGCACATGACATCAGTTATCATACCATGTTATAAGGTGTATTAATGTAATTAATTCTAAAAGTTGTGATTTACACTCACTAATCATGGATTTATTATCTTTTATCTATTATCTAACTATTATCTAACGTATTTAACTGCTTACTCTCAAATCTTAACTAAAAAAATCCACATTCTGGCTATTTTTGAAACAGCTTTTTATTACCTGGGAAGAGTGGAATGTAAAGGAGTGAGCGAATTCGAACACTGACGTAAATATCATGATTCTGAGACAAGAGACTGCAGTGAGCAATTTCCTTACAAACGTTACACCTACCTTGTATTAACATCTGTGGTGTATCGTAAAATATATATTTTTTCACTGTTCTTGTATATTCGTCACACATTTATTATGTTTAGAAGAAAGAGAACAAAGCAAAACAGTTTGTCATGTTTATTCACCAGCTTTTTCATTTTTATTGATCAATTATATACAAATTATAAGAATATATATTCACCAAAAAATAAATATATATATATATATTGAATATAAAAAAACATAATAGAGTACTGTCTCATTTATTTATTTATTTTATTTATTTATCAAGATAATGAAATAAAGATAATTGATAATGAAAAATATATAAACTGGGTTTCTGATAGTGTCTTTAAACTGACTCCAGGGGTCAAAATGTTTAAAATGTACTCATTTGTAAAAGTTGCTGCCTCTAGTGTTTCCATCCGCCATCTTTT
>NC_139576.1:27185878-27188378 GCF_946808225.1 Silurus aristotelis | reverse complement strand
CTGAGCCTTGGCTAGGAGAAGTGCATTTTTTTATCCATGGCCATTTTACTGTTACTTTATTTTCATTCAAATTTTCTGCTTGTATTAGCAATGGTTACAATCCCAAGACACTATCAGATCAAACACACTGTATTTCCTTCTGTCTTTCTTTCTTTCTTTCTTTCTTTCTTTCTTTCTTTCTTTCTTTCTTTCTTTCTTTCTTTCTACATATATTATTATGCAAATATTATAAATGATAAATTAACTTTTATCTGTTGACACAGATATTTCCAGGGATCCATGGATTACCTGATTGTTAATAAAAAAAAAAAATCAACCAAAAGCTGATACGATGAAAATGATGGTCAAATCAAATGTCATATTTTTTGACTCTAAAAATGTATAACACATATTTAACTTTGAGACAGTTACAGGTAAAAAAATAAAAATAAAATAAAAACATGAAATAAAGAAATAAAAAGTTTTAATTTTATATTCCTTTCAAAGGAGAGATTTTCCTTTCTGAATATTATACAAAAAAGTTTGTTTGCTCTTTGTTTGTTAATTTAGGACATAACAATGCAATGACTTTGGGCAACTAGATGTATTTTCATTAAAAAATGACAAAATTTTTTGGGATTATTATTTTTTTTACACAGTTGTACACAATAGACACCTGCCAAATTTTGAAAAAGTGATTAACATAGGAATTTCCTTGTTAATAACGGTGTGCAAAAAAATGCAAGCAGTCTTTCCTACCAGAGAATATTCTGATAAAGAACTGCATGTGTAATTAAAAAAGAAAAGTTACAAATGCAGCTATAAGTAAAAGAACTAAATCTGCTTTTATTATGTGAGCAAAGGACAACCGGAAGGTGTGCATATGTATGTATGACTTGTATGTGTGTGTGTGTGTGTGTGTGTGTGTGTGTGTGTGTGTGTGTGTGTGTGTGTGTGTGTGTGTGTGTGTGTGTGTATACACCAGAGAGAGAGAGAGAGAGAGAGAGAGAGAGAGAGAGAGAGAGAGAGAGAGAGAGAGAGAGACTTAACTGGGCTTTGTCACCTTAGAGAGAGAGATTAAGCACAGGCGTATGTCAAACCCCAGCCGAACCCAGCGCAATAAAACACCTGCCGCCTCTACACACAGACTTAACGCATACAGAACACAGAACAAACCCGACTATCTAGACTTAACACCACAGCACACAATCAGCAAGGCCCTCTGAGCCAAACACAGCAGCCCACACAGTGAGAAATAAAAGAGTACCAGATGGGGAACATCAGGTTTTTCTGAAAAGAAAACAAAAAAATTTCACTTTTTCTGTTGTATGTTCATGATCTAAACTTGATCTGAACTATTTCTATTTCTATCCACTCTATGGATTTTGTTACATGTAGTAATTTCCCTTCACCGTTAAAACACTCCCATTTCTGTCATTATAGTGTTTATTTAATTTTTGAATCTTCTTCTTCTTATTTTTTTGTGAGTAGTCTGGTGGTGTAAATGTATTGAACTGCAAATTGATTTCCTGTGTCTTATAATGAAATGACAATAAGCCAAGCATAGAATTATTATGCATATTTCATACCATACTGTATTAATATATATTTAAGCCCTAAATAGTCTTATTCTATTGGCAGCTAGTTTAGCTTTTAAACTTTTAAAAAGAACAAATGATCTGCTGATAAGTAAGCTACAAGACTGTCCGGAATATGGTAAAATGATCTTATATTTTGTTGATTGTAATTGAAATTGTAAAAGATTCATTCATTCATTCATTCATTTTCTCCCGCTTATCCGTAATTCGGGTCACGGGGGCAGCAGTCTAAGTAGGTCCCCGCCTGCTGCCCAATCCTCACAGCACCGTCCCTTACGGTCCCTCCTGCAGGTGGTGAGCCCACGGGAAGGCAGCCCCACGTCACGGACCTTGATATTTCCCTCGTAAGGGACCCCCGGAGCATAGAGGGTTAAGGGCCTTGCTCAAGGGCCCAAGAGTGGCAGCCTGGCGATACCGGGGCTTGAACCCCAGACCTTCCGATCGGCAACCCAGCGCCTTAACCGCTGGAGCCACCACTCCCCCATTGTAAAAGATGAATTTAGATATTACATAAAGGTAATTCTTTTCAAGATATTTTCACTCAGATTTAGTTTTACAGTTTTAAGTTTATATTACAACTGTCCAAGGAGTAGTGAGAATCACCTTATCTTGTTACATGCTTTTGATAAATAGTCATAATTGCAGTGTTTGTAATAAATACTTAGAAAACCCATGCTGGACCAATGCACAAAATATGGAGTTCTGTTGCATTTATTCAAGTCGGTTATTTATTCAATGCTTATGTAGTCATTTTTTCTTTGTTAGTAATGCTACCCTGTTTTAGTTTTATTTACCATGGTGTATATAAATGAGCTAATACTGCTAATATGTCAGTATGTTCATATTTCAGAAGTAACAAAATTCTTTTTCACAGCACATGTTTAAGCATTGACATTCTAACATCTTGTCGACCAGTCATCAAG